>NC_140989.1:156960626-157081476 GCF_052327205.1 Somniosus microcephalus | reverse complement strand
CCACCCCCACCTACCCCTCTCGTCTCCTCCCTCCCCTCCTCCCTCCCTCCCCTCCCTCTCTCCCTTCCCCCCCCTCCCTCCCTCTCTCCTTCCCCCCCCTCCCACCCTCTCTCTCCATCCCCCCCCTCCCTCCCTCTCTCTCCTTCCCACCCTCCCTCACTCTCCTTCCCTCCCCTCCCTCCTCTCACCCTTCCCTCCCACCCTCCTCTCTCTCCTTCCCTCCCCCCTCCCTCCCTCTCACTCCTTCCCCCTCCCTCTCCCACTCCTACCCCCACTCTCTCCTTCCCCCCCTCCCTCACCTCTCTCTCCTTCCCCCCCTCCCTCTCCCTCTCCTTCCCCCTCCCCCCCCTCCCTCTCCCTCTCTCTCCTTCCCCCCCTCCCTCTCCCTCTCCTTCCCCCTCCCTCCCTCTCTCTCTCCTTCCCCCTCCCTCCCTCTCTCTCCTTCCCCCTCCCTCCCTCTCTCTCTCCTTCCCCCTCCCTCCCTCTCTCTCTCCTTCCCCCTCCCTCCCTCTCTCTCTCCTTCCCCCTCCCTCCCTCTCTCTCTCCTTCCCCTCCCTCCCTCTCTCTCTCTCCTTCCCCCTCCCTCCCTCTCTCTCTCTCTCTCCTTCCCCTCCCTCCCTCTCTCTCTCTCTCCTTCCCCCTCCCTCCCTCTCTCTCTCTCCTTCCACCTCCCTCCCTCTCTCTCTCTCTCTCCTTCCCCCTCCCTCCTCTCTCTCTCTCCTTCCCCCTCCCTCTCTCTCTCCTTCCCCTCCCTCCCTCTCTCCTTCCCCCTCCCTCCCTCTCTCCTTCCCCCTCCCTCCCTCTCTCTCTCCTTCCCCTCCCTCCCTCTCTCTCTCCTTCCCCCTCCCTCCCTCTCTCTCCTTCCCCCTCCCTCCCTCTCTCTCCTTCCCCCTCCCTCCCTCTCTCTCTCCTTCCCCTCCCTCCCTCTCTCTCTCTCTCTCCTTCCCCCTCTCTCTCTCTCTCCTTCCCCCTCTCTCTCTCTCCTTCCCCCTCTCTCTCTCTTTCCCCCTCTCTCTCTCTCCTTCCTTCCCCCTCTCTCTCTCTCCTTCCTTCCCCCTCTCTCTCTCTCCTTCCTTCCCCCTCTCTCTCTCTCCTTCCTTCCCCCTCTCTCTCTCTCCTTCCTTCCCCCTCTCTCTCTCTCCTTCCTTCCCCCTCTCTCTCTCTCCTTCCTTCCCCCTCTCTCTCTCTCCTTCCTTCCCCCTCTCTCTCTCTCCTTCCTTCCCCCTCTCTCTCTCTCCTTCCTTCCCCCTCTCTCTCTCTCCTTCCTTCCCCCTCTCTCTCTCTCCTTCCTTCCCCCTCTCTCTCTCTCCTTCCTTCCCCCTCTCTCTCTCTCCTTCCTTCCCCCTCTCTCTCTCTCCTTCCTTCCCCCTCTCTCTCTCTCCTTCCTTCCCCCTCTCTCTCTCTCCTTCCTTCCCCCTCTCTCTCTCTCCTTCCTTCCCCCTCTCTCTCTCTCCTTCCTTCCCCCTCTCTCTCTCTCCTTCCTTCCCCCTCTCTCTCTCTCCTTCCTTCCCCCTCTCTCTCTCTCCTTCCTTCCCCCTCTCTCTCTCTCCTTCCTTCCCCCTCTCTCTCTCTCCTTCCTTCCCCCTCTCTCTCTCTCCTTCCTTCCCCCTCTCTCTCTCTCCTTCCTTCCCCCTCTCTCTCTCTCCTTCCTTCCCCCTCTCTCTCTCTCCTTCCTTCCCCCTCTCTCTCTCTCCTTCCTTCCCCCTCTCTCTCCTTCCTTCCCCCTCTCTCTCCTTCCTTCCCCCTCTCTCTCCCCCTCTCTCTCTCTCTCTCTCTCTCTCTCTCTCCTTCCCCCTCTCTCGCTCCTTCCCCCCCCTCGCTCCCCCTCTCTCTCCTTCCCACTCTCTCCTTCCCACACAGACTAATTTATATATATAAAAATTATTTTTTCTTTTTTCGTAACAGCATGCCCTCAAGAAAACGTACCAGACTTGGACGCAGCACTTCTGATGCATCCCGAAAAAAGGCTCGGAGAGCCTCAGAGACTCCTGACCACACTCATGCACGTCAAGCTGTTGACCAGGCGAGACATACCCACGACAGAGCCTCAGAGACTCCTAACCAGACTCAGGCACGTCGCCAGGCCGCCAATAGACGCAGGGCCATTGCCAGAGCTGACATTTGGAATCATTGGCACAGAGCAGCCTTCTCCTATAGACCCACCATCAATTATGAAGCCGACCCCACAGTCATCATTGGCAAGATGACCATCATTTGCCCTCACTGTGGCGCTCTGAAGTGGGAAGGGGAAATTGATGGGATTTGCTGCAATGGAGGAAAGGTTAAACTTCCAACACTAACAGCTCCACCTGAACCCCTACACTCACTTCTGTTCGGCCAAACTCCAGCTTCAACACATTTCCTCACTCACATCAGAAAGTACAACAACTGCTTTGCAATGACCTCTTTTGGTGCAAACAGAGTGCGTGAATCAGGATTTTGCCCAACTTTTAAAGTTCATAGACAGGTGTACCATACAGCTGGCTCCCTACTTCCTCTACCAAACGAAAGACCTCAGTTTCTCCAAATCTACTTCTTGGGTGATGACGAAGAGCAAGCCAATCGCCGCAGGGAAGCTGCTGTTCTCCCCGCACAACAACACCAAATCAAGCTTCAAACTTTGCTTGGGTTACAGGAGATGTTTCATCAGCAAAACCCATATGTAAAGAGTTTCAAAATAGCCATCAAAAAAACAACAAATGAAGACCTCAAAGTTGTCATCAAAGCTGACAAGACTCCTGCAGGTGAACACGAGCGATGCTTCAATGCTCCGACCACCAATGAAGTAGCCA
This sequence comes from Somniosus microcephalus, assembly GCF_052327205.1. Lineage (NCBI taxonomy): Eukaryota > Metazoa > Chordata > Chondrichthyes > Squaliformes > Somniosidae > Somniosus > Somniosus microcephalus. The sequence continues at coordinate 157,078,684 of NC_140989.1, read as the reverse complement.
TTGTCATTGTGGGCCAAGAATTTGAACAACGGGACATTGTCTTGCATATGAGGTGGTCCACTCAAAAGAATTTCTGAGCTTCACAGGTCATATGATCCTCTGCAATACCCGCTTTTGTTTTGCCATGGGGAAGATGGATACGATGCCTATAACAAGATCCCACATGTTGACCCCAAGACTGGTGTGCCACCTACAGCCCAAAGGCAAAAGATGGTTTCTGCCATGGAATTCTATTCATACAGGCTGATGGAACGACAAACTGCTTCAAACCACCGGCTTCATTGTGGAGGACTTCTCCACCAGTTCCTCACTGACATGTATGCAAAAATGGAAGGAGAGCGGCTTAATTGGTTCCGGCATAACCAAAATCATTTGAGAGTCACAGACTATATACACTTACGAGATGCTGTGGCCAATGATGGCAACACTGAGGACATTGGTCAACTGGTCATCCTACCATCCACCTTCGTTGGAGGTCCTAGGTACATGCTTGAGCACACGCAAGATGCCATGACCTATGTCAGAAACTATGGCAGACCTGACCTCCATCACCATGACTTGCAATCCCCAATGGCAGGAGTTCCCACCCAAAGCTGGTACTGAAAGGCATAAGCTCATAGCACGGGTCTTCAACCTCAAAGTTAAAAAACTGCTCGAACTCCTGACTGTGGGCAAACTTTTTAGTGCACATCATTGCTACATGCACAGCATTGAGTGGCAGAAGAGAGGACTTCCTCATGTTCATCTTTTACTCTGGCTTCAGGCAAAGATTCACCCCAATCAAGTTGATTCCTTCATCTCTGCAGAGCTACCCGATAAGGACCAGGATCCAATCCTCTTTGATGTTGTTGTAAAAAATATGATTCATGGTCCTTGTGGGCGACACAACCCCCCTTCTCCCTGCATGAAAAACAATGCATGTACAAAAGGGTACCCAAAGCCACTCCACGAAGAAACTCAGCATGGGGATGATGGCTATCCTTTGTACAGGAGAAGGGGCAAAGAGAGTGAAGGTTTCAGCACTGAGGTAAGAATGTGAACTCGAAAAATCTAGCGACTCAGGTCAACCTGGTCCGTCAAATCAGACAACACAGCAGACAGACATTGGAAGTTGACAACCGTTGGATTGTTCCTTACTGTCCAGTCCTATCCAGGCTCTTCAAATGTCACATCAATGTGGAGTACTGCCACTCAGTTAAGTCTATCAAATATGTGTGCAAGTACATCCATAAGGGCAGTGACCAAGCTGTCTTTGATCTTCAACCGGCTGGACAGCAGAATCAAAATGATGAGATCACCACACATCTGATGGGCCGTTATATCTGCAGCAATGAGGCAGCCTGGCGAACTTTTGGATTTGACACCCACAAGCGTTACCCCACTGTCACTAAATTGGATGTTCACTTGCAAAATGGACAAAGGGTTTTATTCCGACCAGGAAATGCCAGCCAACGTGCCGAGGAACCTCCAAAAGACAAAACTTCCAGCATTCTTTGAGTTGTGCCAAACGAATGACTTTGCCAAGACACTTTTGTATCATCAGGTGCCCAAGTACTACACCTGGCAGCCAAACAAGACATGGCGGGCTCGGCGCCCTGGAGCAAGTCAGAAGGAAGTTCCTGGTCATACAGGGGTGTACTCCGCAGATGCACTTGGCAGAGTCTACACGGTCCATCCAAACAACACCGAGTGCTTTCACCTTCGTCTACTCCTCCATGACGTTGCTGGCCCAACATCATTTAATGACCTCAAGACTGTCACTGGCCATCTCTGTGACTCCTTTCAAGAAGCCTGCCGCAGGAGAGGACTCATTGAGGATGACATTCATTGGCATGCAACGATGACAGAAGCTGCTCTGTCTTACTCCCCCAGTAGGCTACGAAATCTCTTTGCCATTATAATTGCCCTCTGCAGCCCTTCCAACCCGATGCAGTTGTGGGAAGATCACAAAGACAGCCTCACAGAAGACATCTTACACCAACTCAAGACAGCCAACCCCACCATGGAGCTGAACTTTACTGATGCAATGTACAATCAGGTATTGATCCTTCTGGAGGACAAGACTTTGGCATTGGCTGGCAAGTCTGTGACTCAACTGAACCTTCCATCTCCCAATAGGAATGATTCTCCAGGTCTCAGCAGAGAGGTCCTCAGGGAAACCACCTACAATGTTGAGGAACTGACCTCCTTTGTCACTGTCACTGAACCTGAATTGGTTCCAGACCAGAAAGAGACATACAGGTTGGTTGTGGATATGGTGGAAAACAATGCAGGTGGCATTATCTTCCTCGATGCACCTGGTGGAACAGGGAAGACATTCCTGATCAATTTTTTACTGGCCATGGTTCGCTCTAAGGGATGCATTGCACTGGCTGTTGCCTCATCAGGAATCGCTGCAACTCTTCTCCAAGGAGGTCGCACTGCCCACTCAACCTTTGCTCTCCCTCTGGATCTGACAACACAAGAACACCCAGTGTGTAACATTAGCAAAGGAACTGGTGCTGCTGAGTTGCTTCAAAAGTGTAGACTCATTGTGTGGGATGAGTGTACAATGGCCCACAAAAGGGCACTTGAAGCACTCAACAGAACTCTTCAAGATCTGAGAGGCAACAATAGGCTGATGGGCGGCGTCACCCTGTTGCTGGCAGGTGATTTCCGCCAAATCCTGCCAGTTGTCCCCAGAGGAACTCCAGCAGATGAACTCAATGCATGTCTCAAGGCATCACATCTGTGGCCAGATGTGCAAACAGTCCATTTGACCACAAACATGCGTGTTCTTATGCATGGTGACGAGATGACAGAATCCTTTGCGCAACTTTTGCTACAATTGGGAGAAGGAAAGTTGCCAATTGAAAGCAGTGGTCAAATCACAATTCCTCCAGGCTTTGGCAGTCAAGTCAGAATAGTTGATGAGTTGATCTCAAAAGGTGCCTCCAGACCTCCTCAATCACTTCAAAGATCACAAGTGGCTGTGTGAACGGTCAATACTTGCACCCAGGAATGATGCTGTCAACAACATCAACATGCTACTTCTTCAAAAACTCCCTGGTCAAGAGCAAATTTATAAAAGTGTTGATACTGTTTGTGACAGTACTGGTGGGGTACACTACCCCACTGAGTTCCTCAACTCATTGCAGCCTTCAGGAACGCCTCCTCACAAACTGGTGCTGAGGGAAGGTACCCCCCATCATGCTCCTAAAAAATATATATCCACCAAAGTTGTGCAATGGAACAAGACTGGCAGTCAAAAAGCTCATGCCAAATCTCATTGAGGCTACCATCATCTCAGGCTGCGCCAGAGGGGAGGATGTTCTCATTCCTCGAATTCCAATGATACCAACTGACTTGCCATTTCAATTCAGAAGGCAACAGTTTCCTGTGACAATTTCTTTTGCAATGTCAATCAACAAGGCACAGGGGCAGACTTTGAAGGTTGCTGGCATCAACTTACTCACGCCCTGTTTTTCACATGGCCAGTTCTACGTGGCATGTTCCAGAGTTGGTGCATCAAGGAATCTGTTTATTTTAACACCCTCAGGAAAAACAGAAAATGTTGTCTATCAACGGGCTCTCCAATAACGCACAGTGCTTTCACCTTAGTCTACTGCTCCATGAGGTTGCTGGCCCAACATCATTTAATGACCTCAAAACTCTCACTGGCCATCTCTGTGCCTCCTTTATAAAAGCTTGCCGCAGGAGAGGACTCATTCAGGATGACATTCATTGGCATGCAACGATGACAGAAGCTGCTCTGTCTTACTCCCCAAAAGGCTACAACATCTCTTTGTGCCCATCCTTTGCTCCAAGGGATTCATTGCACTGGCTGTTGCCTCATCAGGAATCGCTGCAATTCTTCTCCAAGGAGGTCGCACTGCCCACTCAACCTTTGCTCTCCCTCTGGATCTGACAAGACAACAACACCCAGTGTGTCCCATTACCAACGGAACTGCTGCTGCTGAGCTGCTTCAAAAGTCTAAACTCATTGTGTGGGATGAGTGTACAAAGGCCCACAAGAGGGCACTTGAAGCACTCAACAGCACTCTTCAAGATCCGAGAGGCTGCATACCTACTACAAGATAACACATATGACAGTGTACTGTTGAATACATTTATTTATTATAACATCACTCTGTACAAACCTTTACCAGAAGGAGTATTCACTCAGTCTTTGGTTGTAACTCCAGCATATTGTAAAATGTTCTATTGTTTTACATTATTGGAATAAATGTTCACTGTTGATTTCTAAACTGACCTCCAAATGCCTGAGATAGTATCTTTTATTTCCCTATTCAACTCATACACCGAAACTTTGTGAATAATGTAATATCACTCCTGGGTGCTTAGGAAGAGTTCTTCAATCCCAACAGTTTTATAAACATGGCTCAGGGTTCTTGAGTTCCCTCGGCACTGCAGCTAGTTATATACATCAGTAGTCCACCAGGTGGCTCTATTACACCCATGTGTAGCCGAAAGTGGCACAGAACCTAACCTTGCAAGGCTTCAGTGAGAAGGGGCAGTTATTACATTTTTCCAAGATGCTGCACTTGGTTAAGTCAGGGGATGAGCTGATTAATAAAGACAGGGACATTATACCATGTAAAACGCAAAGGCCGGAATTTTACTGGCGCTGAACAGGCGGGATCAGAGGTGGGTCAGCTGTCAAAATAGAAAAGATTGACAGTGGGTCAGGAACCCGCTGTCAAGCCGCCTCCATGTGAGTCTCCAGGTGTCGAGTTTGCCTGCGCTCAACAGACCCAACACCAAGCGGCAAGGGAGACAATTTAGATCATTATTGCCTTTTAACAATGCACTTAAAGTCTTATTTTAAGCTTACCTTTAGATTTTGAGAGTTCGCCAATGGATTCCCCGCTGCTCGGGGATCATGTCAGGTAAGGAGGTCGGGAGTTGTGTCAGCATGGGATGATTTACTAACTTGACAGCTGCAAATGTTCTATAAAAGCTCCCATTTCATAGGTATTCACTTTCCAAGGTTAGAAGCTGTTGCTTACTGCATTTGGAAGACAGATTGAGGTTTATGCAGCTTGCAAGCATTTGGAGCAAACTCTGTATCCAGTGTCACCTCATTGGAACAACCTCTCTCACCATTGACAGATCGCTTCCATCATCTCAAGTTCACCTGCCATCGATTACATCAGCGCATCGTGAAACTATCTCACCGTGGTCCTCAGAATCCCACCACGATCAGCTCCAACACCAGCAGCACCAACATCAACACCAACCTTCTCCACAATCAACTGATGCTGCATAGGACAGAGGGCATCAGCACCCGACCACATTGCTGCCCGGAATGCCAGGGATGGCCTCACCATGGCCAGATTTACTTCCCTTGACGTTGTACACCCTGGCTCCCACATGGTGCACCAGGTTGGCACCACCCCATACCATCACCATAAAGCATCCCTACAATGCCCAAGCCATTCCTTTCACACTCATCATCATTGCAGGGGGTGGTGTGGGCAGGGGGGGAATACCCTTATGTCTCTGCAACTCACTAAGACACTTCCAAAGGTGCACACAAATCTGTCCAAATACGCAAAGTGCTGAAAATAAAGATTTCAATGTTTGACACCACATTAACAGAAACTTCATATGAACATTGGCTAAACCATCAGGTGCCTACCCTTGTGTGTTGTTAGTTGGTATGCTTGCAGTAGGATGAGGGCGAATGTGAGGAGTGGTTAGTGAGATGGGAAAGTGATAATAATAATAATTCAACTTTATTGTCATTGTACAATGCACAAGTACATGAACAACGAAATGTGATCTTGCAAGCTCCCATGAGTCCAGTACAAATAACATTAATATTAAACGTAAATAGCACCGTCCTGGGAGAAGCAAAGCCGCTGCGTCTGTGCGCGCCGCCATTCCATTTCCACCATTCCTCCTGTCCAACAATCTTCAGCCCAACGCCCGGGCCTGCTCACCAGCCGCCCCTCCCGGGGCTCCTTCCGTGACCTTCTCACCAACCGCCCCTCCTCGGGGCTCCTTCCATGACCTTCTGCACCTGGTCTTCCCTGATGGTCACCCCTCCAGGTACTAACCAGGCCTGGCTCTGCTTAGCTTCCAAGCCTTGCCAGTGACCCTGTCCCTAGTCCCAGGAACTATGTAGATAGAGGGATGGGTGGAGGTGCAAGGTAAGTTGGTGTGAGTAAAGATATAGAGGAGTTGGGTAAGGAAGGCAGAGTGATGGAGATGTTTGAGTGACACAGCAGGATGAGGTTGAGTGTGGCTTGGCAGTAACGTTTCGTGAACTACTGAGATCATTGAAAGGTTTGCGCCACTGCAGTCTGGTCCTCCTGACCACATCCCTGCTTGTATCCTCCTGTGCAATGTGCAACCAGGCTGCGTTGGTCTCCTGGGGAGGTGTCTTTCGCCCATTGGAAGGGAAGAGAACCTCCCTGCGTGCTGTGACTCCCTCCATAAGCATATGGAGGGAGTCATAGGAAAGCCTGGGTGCAGCTGTGCACCTTTGTGCAGTGCTCGTCAGTGTTTGCAGCACCTCAATGCTGTAGAACACTGACAGCACAACTGTCAAAATCAATTTGACATGGTCCCTTTAAGGAAACCAGCTGATGACCAGCGTCATCAAATGACATAATCAGACCCACTTCCTTTTAATTGGCCGGGAACCTTGCTGGGAGGGCTTAACAAGCCCAATCAACATAAAATTACTTGGAGTGCGGGCTGGAGCAGGCAGCGAGCTGGGACCGCGCTACCGACCCCGGCCGCCACAGACCCACCTCGGTCGGCGAAATTGCGGCCAATGTGTTTCTACTGCTAGAACATAGGTGCAGGTCCCTTTAAGATCACAAAGTCCAATGCTGTTAAGCAAACAATGGATTCATACAGATGCGAATTAAGAAGCTGCAGACATCCTGACTCTATATTTTATGCTCTGAGAGAACTTCTTTTTGTCTTTATACTTTTGGTTCAAGTGTGACTGATCGAAAGTTCAGTGCAGTACTTGAAGTATGATGGATAAAAATGCATGCTGTATACAGTATAAAGTTTTATAATACTAGTGATGTCCTGCGGCGTTGCTAATAAATTACAGCATGTGCTGCTTGTAAGGACAGAACATTATACCATGTAAATTAGAATAAATTGTGTGTCCTTTTAAGGCTAGAAGGTAATAATTGCACTGCATTCTTATAATATTTGGTTCACATAGTTCAGGTTATAGGTGAGAACTCTCACTTTGATTGATTGATAGATCAATTAAGTAGCTGGAGACTTTGTGGAACTGGTATGTTCTTGAGCAGAGGGAACTGAATTAGTTAACATTTTATGATAATTTTATATCTGTAAGAAAGCAACCCAAGTGCAGGAGGTAGAAAGTGTAATTTATCCTAATTATTAGAATGATAGTTTAAAATTTGAACACTGCTAAATTTGCATCTAGCTTGTTCAATTTTTCCATTCAGTTTAACTTGCTTCTCTCTAGCCTTATGCAGGGTTGGGAGGAGGAAGCAGGCAGGCAATCACATGGGAAGAATGACACAGTTAGCTATGGTGTAATAAATTTGTCTCGTTAAAATAAATTTGGGCTAATTATAATAAACGTGACTATGATTAAGGTTGATGGAAGGGTTACTGAAAGTTTGCCCAAAAAGTGTCACAGGAAGTAAAATTACATTTACAGGAAAGGCATGCATGCTGTCGGCAAAACTTGGCATATTATAAAGTAAGCAGATCCTATAAATTCTGTTTTAAAAAAGAAAAAATCTTCTCTTTCCATCACATGCTGCTGTCCAACTACAGATCATATTTTATTAAGAATGGTGTAAAAGGTCTGCTCAGTGGTAGGATAGCATATCAATCAATAAAATATTATCAGTTCAGAGTTGAAGCTTGAACTCAGCATCCAGAGCTCCAAAATCATCTGTGCACTGCAGTGGTCCAACAACAAGAGCAGGAATAGGCTAGTGGTCACAATAATCCCTGTATACAGGACAGCCATTTGAGACATGAAAGATACACGTCTGTGAATTTTATGTTCTATTTTTACAAAAACTTATTCTTTAAAAAAAACTTTCCCTGGAGTATACATTTAAGATGGCTTTCCATTGAAAATTTCATTTTGAAAAATCTGTGTGTACTTTATGCCATGGAGCTCTTTGAAGATCAATGCTCATTTCACACAGAAAAAGGTAAAAATAATTTGACATTAAATATAAGATTTTAGCGTAACAAAAATGAAGACACTTGGTGCAGACTTACTTCCTCTGACAGTGTGTTTATATAAACACACAACAGAATGTTTTCAAAATGTGCTCAAGATATCAAGAAGCATAAATTTATTTTACCAATTCTGATTAGAATTAGCAAAGGACTTGGAATTTGAAGCTCAAAGAGTTGATTCACCAATGATTTTTTATTATATTGTGATTTTACGTGGCCGTGGACTAAAATTATCCAAACATTTTCACGGGTTTAAATTTCCAATATATTTACCATGCACTGAGTTTTCCACTTCTGTGCTCGGCAGCCTGCAATTTTCCCCCCATTAAAGTGAATGGATAGAAAATCGTGAGCTGGCTAGCGCAGAAGCAGAAAACCCAGGCCCACTTGTTTACCTCTAAATCCTTCCAGTTCCCAATTTGTATCTCCAAGGAAAGTGACATTGTGACACTATGTCCCACTGTGCTACACATTTTTGCCCTGATCCAATCCCATCCCGCTCCCTTCAAAATACCAGCCTGCGTACCTGCCAGATCCTCCAGCCAAATGCATTACCCAGCCTACAACTTGGCACTCTTCTCCTGCCTGTAACCTGAAAGCCAGCCACAAGTGGAAAGGCGACCTGCAGTCCAGGCCAGATCCCTACGTCACCTGCCACCCCACACCCAAAAGAACAGAAGGAGAAGAGAAAGAGTGCGAGAGAAGCAGAAGAGTAGAGAAAGAGAATTGGGGGGCAGATAGAGAGGGGGGAAAACAGAAGAGAAAGAGAGAGAAGGAGAAGAGGAACGATTAAACCATGAGATAAACAGAGAAAAGAAAAACAGTAGAGACAAGAAAACTGAAAAAGGGGAAAGAAATTGAAGATGAAGATACAGAAGGGAAGAGGGCCACACACAGATCTGGCCAGCTCCCTGTAACACAAAAACAGGTAGGAGAATGCTATGGTGAGATCCACACGTAGACACACACACAAACATATATTCAGCTGTAGGTACTGGACAGTGATAAGAAGCAAGAAAGCCCACTAGATTTCTCCTTGCTAACCCAGGAACACTGAGGCAAATTGTAGCACCCTTAGCACTGCTCCAATTGAAATCAGAAAACTCACCAGAGCCCTGGAATCAAAGCTACCATCATCCTAATCTGTATGTAATCAGCTAATGGATAAGTTCACTCAGAAATCACAGAAAACAGTAGTATCACTAGACTATTTCTCTTTTAAGTTGATTGCAGTAGCTAAGCATTAGTGAAATCATGAGGTGCATCAATATTGGTGCATGTAACTTATTTTGTCACCTAGGTTTGATGTACTTTTTTTCCTTATTACAAGATACAAAAGTAGTACCATTAAGGACCAGATGTCATCACACCAGTAAAATACAATAGTGTGCCTACTGGTAGGGTGGTCTTTATTCTTGGCATAATGTGCGTCCCCCTGTACACTGCAAAAGTATAGCCTAGCTTTATAGGTTCTGCAGAAACCTCATATACTGAGAACACATACAAAATTCTGTCATAATAGGCACGGTGGTTAAAGGAGGTAATTATACTTAAACACAATCAAATGCAATAGCCTTCCCCATAGTCAACAGTGGAGTGGAGACCACGTGCAACACCCCCTAACTGACTGCTGAGGTTAGGCTTATTGGGAGTATCTTGTACTGATAGCTTTGCCCCTTCAAACTCAGCCCCCTGAAATTGAACCCCCAAGAAAGTGTTGATTGCATTCCTGTATGGAAAAATGTAAGTATCCATTTTTAGCTCTATTGCAACTGACCAGTTCCCTGGCTCCACTGTCTGGATAATCTTCGATAGTATGACAATCCTGAAATGCTTCCGTTTTAGGAATTGGCTTAGGACCCTGAGCTCTAACAGAGGTGGAGTCCGCCTATATTTTTGGGGGCTATGAAATGTCTGGAATAGAAATCTCGGATTGGGTGAACCCTTTCTATTAGAAGAGTGCTTCTGAAAAGAGGCCACTAATCTTTGGTAGTCCCTAGGTTTCATGTGTCCCAAGTGATGTTTCCCCATACAGTTATGAACTCAAGATAAGGTATAAATGCTTTCTGGGATTAATCCCTTTGTTAAAATAGCAAGCCAAGGAATTTTGAGGGTGCAGTAGCATGGTGGTTATGTTACTAGACTAGTAATTCAGAGGCCTGGACTAGTGATACAGAGACACCACAGCAGTTGGGGAATTTAAATTCAGTTGATTAAATAAATCTGGAATAAAAAGCTAGTATCAGTAATAGCCCTCTGAAATGGCCTAGCAAGCCACTCCGTTGCATTGAACCACCACGACAAAGTACAATAATAATAAAACCGGACGGACCACCCAGCATCGACCAAGGCATCGGTTTCGGACAGGACAAAGGCACTCACCAGCCCAGTCGACCCTGCAAAGCCGTCCTCGCTAACACCTGGGGACTTGTGCCAAAATTGGGAGAGCTGTCCCAGAGTATTCAAACAACAGCCTGGTTCAAAGAATCAATGTCCCAGACTCCTCCATCACCATCCTTTGCCACCAGAGGTGGCGGCACAGTGGCATACAGTCAGGAGGGAGTGACCCCGAGTCCTTAAAATTGACTCTGGATCTCATGAAGTTTCATGGCATCAGGTTAAAATGGGCAAGGAAACCTCCTGCTAATTACCACCTACCTCCCTCCATTAGCTGCTGAATCAGTACTCCATGTTGAACACCACTTGGAAGAAGCACAGAGGATAGCAAGGGCACAGAATGTACACTGGTTGGCTCGGTAGCACCATTACTGGCTGAGCCCTAAAGGACATAGCTGCCAGACTGAGCCGACAGCAGGCGGTGAGAGAATCAACACGAGGGAAAAACCTACTTGCTCTTGTCCCCATCAATCTACCTGTCACAGAAGCATCTGTCCATGACAATATTGGTAGGAGTGACCAACGCAAAATCCTTGTGGAGATGAGATCCCATCTTCACACTGAGGACATCCTCCACCATGTTGTGTGGCACTACCACTGTGCTAAATGGGATAGATTCAGAGCAGATCTAGCAGCTCAAAACTGGGCATCCAAGAGACGCTGTGGGTCATCAGCAGCAGCAGAACTGTATTCCACCACAATCTGTAACCTCATGACCTGGCATATACCTCACTCTACTATTACCATCAAGCCAGGGGACCAACCCTGATTCAATGAGGAGTGTAAAAGAGCATGCCAGGAGCAGCACCTAGTGCACCTAAAAATGAGATGCCAACCTGTTAAAGCTACAACACAGGACTACACGCATGCTAAAAAATGGAAGCAGCATGCCGTAGACAGAGCTAATCGATCCCACAACCAACAGGTCAGATCAAAGCTCTGCAGTCCTGCCACATCTTGTTGTGAATTGTGGTGGTCAATTAAACAACTAACGGGAGGAGGAGACTCCATGAGCATCCCCATCCTCAATGATGGTGGCGCCAAGCACTGGAATGCAAAAGAGAAGGCTTGAGCATTTGCAACCATCTCGAGCCAGAAGTGCAGAGTGGATGATCTATCTTGGCCTCCTCCTAAGGTTTCCACCATACAGAAGCCAGTCTTCAACCAATTCGATTCACTCCACGTGATATCAAGAAATGGCTGAGCGCACTGGATACAGCAAAGGCCCTGGCAACATCCCAGCTGTAGTGCTGAAGACTTGTGCTCCAAAACTAGCCGTGCCTCTAGCCAAGTTGGTCCAGTACAGCTACAACACTGGCATCTATCCAACGAAGTGACAAATTGCCCAGGTATGTCCTAGCCACAAAAAGCAGAACAAATCCAATCCGGCCAATTATCGCCCCATCAGCCTACTCTCAATCATCAGCAAAGTGATGGAAGGGGTTGTCGACTGTGCTATCAAGCGGCACTTACTCACCAATAACCTGCTCATCGATGCTCAATTTGGGTTGTGCCAGGACTACTCAACTCCATACCTCATTACAGCCTCAGACCAAACATGGGGAAAGAAAGAACGCTGTTCCGTTGGGACAGACTACATCTGAACCATGCTGGGACCAGAGTTCTAGCGAATCGAATAACTAGGAAGGTAGATTGAGGGGGGGGGGGTCCCGGTAGAGAGAAATCTAGAATGCCAAAGAGAAAAGACAAGGAAGCAGTGCGGGAAAGTGATTGGGGTAAGGATAACCAGATTGTGTCAGGAAGGAACAGAGCATACCAACGAAAGAGTGCACTAACAAATAGGGTCCGGGTAAGAAAAAATGGTAATAAGACAAATAGGGCCATAGTACAAAAAATGTTAAGATGTCTAAAAATGTTAAAAAGACAAATCTAAAGGCATGAAGCATTTGTAATAAGGTAGACGAATTAACAGCGCAAATAGATGTAAACGGATATGATATAATTGCGATTACGGAGACATGGCTGCAGGGTGACCAAGGCTGGGAGCTGAATATCTAAGGATATTCGATATTTAGGAAGGACCGGCAAAAAGGAAAAGGAGATGGAGAGGCATTATTAGTAAAGGATGAAATCAGAGCAATAGTGAGAAAGGATATTGGCTCAGAAAATCAAGATGTAGAATCAGTCTGGGTGGAACTAAGAAGCACTAAGGGGCAGAAAACATTGGTGGGAGTTGTCTATAGGCCTCCAAACAGTAGTGGTAATGTAGCGGACGGCATCAAACAGGAAATGAGAGCTGCATGTAACAAGGGTACTACAGTAATCATGGGTGACTTTAATCTACATATAGACTGGCCAAACCATATTAGCAATAATACTGTGGAGGATGAATTCCTGGATTGTGTACGAGATGGTTTTTTTTTAGACCAGTACGTTGAGGAGCCAACTAGAGAACAGGCTAACCTAGATTGGGTATTGTGCAATGAGAAGGATTAATTAATAATCTTGTTGTGCGGGGTCCTTTAGGGAAGAGTGACCATAACATGATAGAATTCTTCATTAACATGGAAAGTGAAGAAGTCCAATCTGAAACTAGGGTCCTAAATCTAAACAAAGGAAACTACGATGGTATGAGGAATGAGTTGGCTATGGTAGATTGGGGAGCTTCATTAAAAGGCATGATGGTGGATAAGCAATGGCTAACATTTAAGGAACGAATGAATGAATTGCAACAGTTATACATTCCTTTCTGGTGCAAAAATACAAAAGGAGTCCAAAGAGGAGTCATATAAAGTTGCCAGAAAAAGTAGCAAGCCTGAGGATTGGGAGCAGTTTAGAATTCAGCAAAAAAGGACCAAGAGATTGGTTAAGAGGGGAAAAAGAGAGTATGAGTGTAAACTTGCAAGGAACATAAATGCAGACTGTAAAAGCTTCTACAAGTATGTAAAAAGAAAAAGATTAGTGAAGACAAATGTAGGTCCCTTACAGTCAGAAACAGGAGAATTTATCATGGGAAACAAGGAAATGGCAGAGCAATTAAACAAATACTTTGGTTCTGTCTTCACAGAAGAGGACACAAATAACTTCCCAGAAATGCTAGGGAACCAAGGGTCTAGTGAGAAGGAGGAATTAAAGGAAATTAGTATTAGTAAAAAAATAGCGCTGGAGAAATGAATGGGACTGAAAGCCGATAAATCCCCAGGGCCTGATAATCTGCATCCTAGAGTACTAAAAGAGGTAACCATGGAAATAGTGGATGCATTGGTTGTCATCTTCCAAAATTCTAAAGATTATGAAACAGTTCCTGCAGATTGGAGGGTGGCAAATGTAACCCCACTATTGAAAAGAGAGAGAGAGAAAACAGGGAACTACAGACCGGTTAGTCTAACATTAGTAGTAGGGAAAATGCTAGTCTATTATAAAAGATGTGATAACAGGACACTTAGAAAAAATCAACAGGATTAGACAAAGTCAACATGGATTTATGAAAGGGAAATCGTGTTTGACAAACCTACTGGAGTTTTTTTTGAGGATGTAACTGGTAGAATAAATAAGGGAGAACCAGTGGATGTGGTGTATTTGGATTTTCAAAAGGCCTTTGATAAAGTCCCACATAAGAGGTTAGTGTGCAAAATTAAAGCACATGGGATTGGGGGTAATATACTGGCATGGATTGAAAATTGGTTAACAGACAGGAAACAGAGAGTAGGAATAAATGGGTCTTTTTTGGGGTGGCAGGCGATGACTAGTGGGGTACTGCAGAGATCAGTGCTTGGGCCCCAGCTATTCACAATATATATCAATGATTTGGATGAGGGACCCAAATGTAATATTTCCAAGTTTGCGGACGACACAAAACTAGGTGAGATTGTGAGTTGTGAGGAGGGTGCAAAGAGGCTTCCAAGACGATTTAGACAAGTTGAGTGAGTGGGCAAATACATGGCAGATGCAGTATAAGGTGGATAAATGTGAAGTTATCTACTTCGGTAGGAAAAACAGAAAGGCAGAGTATTATTTAAATGCTGATAAGACTGGGAAATGTTGATGTACAAAGGGACCTGGGTGTCCTTATACACCAGTCACTGAAAGCAAACATGCAGGTGCAGCAAGCAGTTAGGAAGGCAAATGGTATGTTGGCCTTCATTGCAAGAGGATGAGAGTACAGGAGGAAAGATATCTTACTACAGTTATACAGGGCCTTGGCGAGACCACACCTGGGCCTAGAAATTGGGTATAGCCCCGCTTGAGGAGTTAGAACTGGCACTGCGCAAAGTTTATAGCCAGACGAAACTTATCGCCGCCTGGCGCGATATTGGGTTGCATCGCCCCTAAAAGGAATTGAGACGCGAATTCAGGCGTTACACGAGACTCCTAAGGCGCTAAACTTCTGGCGCAACCCAATATCGGAGCGGACGGGCGCAGCGCAGGTGCTCTCAATTACTGATGACCACAAGACTTCCAGGCGCCGGCCAGCTCTTAAAGGGGTGGGTCAGTCAGCTTCAGCATCCACACTCTTCGCCTTGCAGGCCTCAGAATCTGCACAGGCCCTTCTCTGGCGCTAAAAACTTGGACCAGATGGAGAAGGTGAGACAGAGAGCAGAGCGATTCACCAATGAGGCTCTGGAGCAATTGGTGGCCACAGTGGAGCGCCGGCGAGATGTTCTCTACCCAAACAATGGCACGAGGCCGAATCATAAGGACTACCGATGAGCTTGGAGGGATGTATGCCAGAGGGTCAACTCCAGCAGCATGGTGACCAGGAGCCCTGTCCAACGCAGAAAGAAATTCAATGACCTCACTCGGGTCGTGAGGGCGAGTGTTGTTTCTGCAAACTTCTGCATCCCTTCATTTGCACCTGACTTTATGGCTACAGGGTGGGCTGTGCCCCATTGGCCATCTGCCAGCAGGCACCCATGGCCCTTTCTGGGCACACACATGCACATTTGACTCAAGGCATCATGTAAGGGCTCTTGCACCATGGGGGGCATGAGATGATCACTCAGGGCATCATGTAACATAACTTCCCCTCCTTTCCCCTGCAGTCCAAGCTGGCGAGGATTGGCAAAGACCAGCTTCGCACCGGTGGAGGACCTCCACAAGTGGTCACTCTCACGGATCTCGAGGAGAGAGTCCACCAGATTCTTGGATGACGTCCGAGTGGTCCTGTAACCACTGCAGCTGCCGACCCCATTGTCGACAGCGATGGTAAGGTTCTCACCTTTTACAACTGTCTCCTTCCGCTTGTTCCCCCTGCCAGCATGCTTTCTCACTGTGGACCCATGTCATAGCCTTGCCGCAATCTGGCATCCCTTGCTGCCAAGCTGTCCTTTTGCTAAAGCCACTCTTCCACCTCCCTGCTTTCAGATGCTGCATCACCAGCTCGGGAGCCGGGCCCTCAAGCTGCCAGTGCCAGTGCCTCCGAAGGCTCAATGAGAAAATTACTGTCCAACAGAAGGTCAGCAACTCTCTCCAGCAACGATCAGAATGGCCAGCCCAAATGGCTGCAGCTTTTATACTAGTGCTGTCCCCTTTAAATAGCGCCCCCCGAGTCCGAGAAAGGCCTGGAAACGCTCCATCCAACTGTCACTAATAGCGCCAGGCGAAAAGGTTGCGGGCGCCACCGAATATCGGGCCAAAAAGGCGTTGCACACTGAAATTACGTCATGATCTGCCTGCGCCCACGGGCGAGCAAAAAGAGATAGCGCCGGCGCTAAAAGGATACTCAATATGGGAGGTGGCGCTATATTCACTGCGCCCGCCCGAAAATTGGGTAACGCCCCAATTCTCGGGCTCTTTAGGCGCTAATCGCTGGCACTACCAACCGAATTTCTAGGCCCTGAAGTACTGTGTGCAGTTTTGGTCTCCTTACCCAAGAAAGGATATACTTGCCATGGAGTGCAGCGAAGGTTTGCCAGACTGATTCCTGGGATGGCAGGACTGTCGTATGAGGAGAGATTGGGTCGACTAGGCCTGTATTCACTAGAGTTTAGAAGAATGAGAGGGGATCTCATTGAAACGTATAAAATTCAGACAGGGCTAGACAGACTGGATGCAGGGAGGATGTTTCCCCTGGCTGAGGGAGTCTTGAACAAGGGGTCACAGTCTCAGGATAGGACATTTAGGACTGAAATGAGAAGAAATTTCTTCACTCAGAGGGTAGTGAACCTGTGGAATTCTCTACCACAGGAAGCTGTGGAGGCCAAGTCACTGAATATATTTAAGAAGTAGTTAGATTTCGAGACACAAAAGGCATTAAGGGGTATGGGAGACAGCGGGAATATGGTATTGAGATAGAGGATCAGCCATGATCATATTGAATGGTGGAGCAGGCTCGAAGGGCCGAATGGCCTACTCCTGCTCCTATTTTTCTATGTTTCTATGGACAAGAGAGTTGAATTGCAGAGGTGAGTTGAGAGTGACTGCCCTTAACATCAAGGCAGCATTTGACTAAGTGTGGCACCAAGGAGCCCTAGTAAAATTGAAGTCAATGGGGATCAGGGGGAAAGCTCTCCACTGGCTGGAGTCATACCTAGCACAAAGGAAGATTGTTATGGTTTTTGGAGGCATATCATCTCAGCCCCAGGACACTGCTGCAGGAGTTCTTCAGGGCAGTGTCCTAGGCCCAACTATCTTCAGCTGCTTCATCAGTGACGTTCCCTCCATCTTGTGGTCAGAAGTGGGGATGTTCGCTGATGATTGCAGAGTGTTCAGTTCCATTCGCAACTCCTCAGGTAACGAAGCAGTCTATGCCTGCATGCAGCAAGACCTGGACAACATTCAGGCTTGGGCTGATAAGTGGTAAGTAATATTTGCGCCACTCAAGCGGCAGGCTTTAAACTAACTAGTGAGGGGGAGGTTCCTAGAGAGCAAATAATAAAAATGACAACAGAGAAGGTCATAGGCTTAGGTAGCAGTGGGGAAATTAAAAACCAGAGCGTGTCAGGAAGGGGCAGAAGGTATGGAGTAAAAGGTAAAGTAATAAAAAGGGCAAAAGCAGGAACTAAGTGTCACAAAACATCTTTGAAAGTTCTCTATCTGAATGCACGTAGCATTCGTAACAAAATAGACGAGTTAATGGCAAAAATAACTACATATGGGTATGATCTTGTGGCCATTACAGAAACATGGCTGCAGGGTGACAATGCCTGGGAATTAAACATACCAGGTTATTTAACGATCAGGAAGGACAGGCAGGAAGGAAGGGGAGGTGGGGTGGCTATGTTAATAAAGGAAGGAATCACTGTAATACAGAGAAATGATATTGGGTCAAAAGATCAGGATAATGAAACAGTTTGGGTGGAGGTAAGGAATAATAAGGGGAAAAAAACACTAGTGGGCGTAGTCTATAGGCCTCCGAACAGTGGCAACTCTGTTGGACGGAGTATCAATCAGGAAATAGTTGAGGCTTGTAATAAGGGAACATCTATAATTATGGGGGATTTTAACTATCACATTAATTGGACAAATCAAATTGGGCAGGGCTGCCTTGAGGATGAGTTCATTGAGTGTATTAGGGATGGGTTTCTTGAGCAGTATGTAACTGAACCGACCAGGGGGCAAGCAACCTTAGATCTGGTCCTGTGTAACGAGATGGGATTAATTAAAAATGTCCTAGTAAAGGATCCCCTTGGAATGAGTGACCATAACATGGTTGAATTCCATATTCAATTAGAGGGTGAAAAGGTTGGACCTCAAACAAGCGTGCTAAGCTTGAATAAAGGAGACTATGAAGGTATGAGAGCAGAATTGAGTAGAGTGGATTGGGAAAATAGATTAAAGGGTAAGACGATACATGATCAGTGGTGTACATTTAAGGAGTTATTTTACAACTTCCAAAAAAAATATATTCCACTGAGAAGAAAAGGGTGTAAAAGAAAAGACAGCCATCTGTGGCTAAGTAAAGAAATTAAGGATAGTATTCGACTAAAAACAAGGGCATATAAGGTAGCCAAATCTAGTGGGAGGAGAGAGGATTGGGAAAACTTTAAAAGACAGCAAAAAATAACAAAAAGGTTGATTAAGAAAGGGAAGATAGATTATGAAAGTAAATTAGCAAAAAATATAAAAACAGATAGTAAGAGTTTTTATAGTTATATAAAAAGAAAAAGGGTGGCTAAAGTAAATGTTGGTCCCTTAGAGGATGAGACCGGGAAATTAATGGTGGGAAATATGGAATGGCGAAAACACTGAATGAATATTTTACATCAGTCTTTACAGTAGAAGACACTAAGAATATCCCAACACTGGACAAACAGGGGGCTAAAGGGGGGGGGGGGGGGGGGGGGAGGAGCTAAACACGATCAAAATCACTAAGGAAGTGGTACTCGGTAAAATAATGGGACTCAAGGCGGATAAATCACCTGGACCTGATGGCTTACATCCTAGGGTCTTGAGGGAAGTGGCGGTAGGGATTGTGGATGCATTGGTAATAATTTTCCAAAACTCCCTGGACTCGGCAAAGGTCCCGGCAGACTGGAAAACTGCTAATGTAACACCCTTATTTAAAAAGGGCAGTAGACAGAAGGCTGGAAACTATAGACCGGTTAGCCTAACATCTGTGGTAGGTAAATTTTGGAGTCCATTATTAAGGAGACAGTAACAGGACATTTGGATAATCATAATTTAATAGGACAAAGTCAGCATGGTTTTATGAAGGGGAAGTCATGTTTGACAAATTTGCTGGAGTTCTTTGAGGAAGTAACATATAGGGTGGATAAAGGGGAACCAGTGGACGTAGTGTATTTAGACTTCCAAAAGGCATTTGACAAGGTGCCACACAAAAGATTATTGCTTAAGATAAAAAATCACGGGATTGGGGGTAATATTCTGGCATGGATAGAGGATTGGCTATCTAACAGAAGGCAGAGAGTTGGGATAAATGGTTCATTCTCAGACTGGCAATCAGTAACTAGTGGTGTTCCACAGGGGTCAGTGCTGGGTCCCCAACTCTTTACAATCTATATTAACGATTTGGAGGAGGGGACCGAGTGTAACATATCAAAGTTTGCAGATCATACCAAGATGGGAGGGAAAGTAGTGAGTGAGGAGGACATAAAAAACCTGCAAGGGGACATAGACAGGCTAAGTAAGTGGGCAGAGATTTGGCAGATGGAATACAATACTGGAAAGTGTGAGGTTATGCACTTTGGCAGGAAAAATCGTAGAGCAAGTTATTATCTTAATGGCAAGAAACTGGAAAGTACTGAAGTACAAAGGGATCTGGGGGTCCTGGTGCACGAAACTCAAAAGGTTAGTATGCAGGTGCAGCAAGTGATTAAGAAGGCCAATGGAATGTTGGCTTTCATTGCTAGGGGGATAGAATATAAAAATAGGGAGGTATTGCTTCAGTTGTACAAGGTATTGGTGAGACCGCACCTGGAATACTGCATACAGTTTTGGTGTCCATACTTAAGAAAGGACATACTTGCTCTCGAGTCAGTACAAAGAAGGTTCACTCGGTTAATCCCGGGGATATGGGGATGGACATATGAGGAGAGGTTGAGTAGATTGGGACTCTACTCATTGGAGTTCAGAAGAATGAGAGGCGATCTTATTGAAACATATAAGATTGTGAAGGGGTTGGATCGGGTGGATGCGGGGAAGATGTTCCCGATGATGGGGGAAACTAGAACTAGGGGGCATAGTCTTAGAATAAGGGGCTGCTCTTTCAAAACTGAGATGAGGAGGAACTACTTCACTCAGAGGGTGGTAGGTCCATGGAATATGCTGCCCCAAAAAGCTGTAGAAGCTACATCATTACATAAATTTAAAACAGAAATAGACAGTTTCCTAGAAGTAAAGGGAATTAAAGGTTACGGGGAGCGGGCAGGAATTTGGACGAGTCTAGGTTCGGATCGGTCATGGCCCTGTGGGTAGCGGAGCGGGCCCAGGGTCCGTGTAGCCTGATCCTGCTCCTATTTCGTGTGTCTAATTCTGTTAGATTCAGGAGATGGTTCTGTGATAGTGGATTGGCGGTTAGGATCAGATCAGCCATGATCTTATTGAATGACGGAGCAGGCTCGAGGGGCCGATTGGCCTACTCCTGCTCCTATTTCTTATGTTCTTATGTTCTTATCTCCAACAAGAGATGGTTTAACCACCTCCCCTTGACATTCAACGGTATTACCAATGTTGAATCCCCAACCATCAACATCCTGGGGGTCACCACTGACCCGATTGTAACTCGACCAGCCACATAAATACTGTGGCTACAAGAGCAGGTCAGAGGCTGGGTATTCTGCGGCGAGTGACTCACCTCCCGACTCCTCAAAGCCTTTCGACCATCTACAAGGCACAAGTCAGGAATGTGATGGAATACTCTCCACTTGCCTGGATGAGCAGAGCTCCAACAATACTCAAGAAGCTCGACATCATCCAGGACAAAGCAGCCCACTTGATTGGCATGTCATCCACCATCTTAAACATTCACTCCCTCCACCACCTGTGCACTGTGGCTGCAATGTGTAGCATCGACAAGATTCACTGCAGCAACTCACCAAGGCTTCTTCGACAGCACCTCCCAAACCCGCAACCTCTACTACCTAGAAGAACAAGGGCAGCAGGCACATGGGAACACCACCACCTCCAAGTTCCCTTCCAAGTCACACACCTTCCTGACTTGGAAATATATCACCATTCCTTCATGGTTGCTGGGTCAAAATCCTGGAACTCACTACCCAACAGCAGTGTGGGAGTACCTTCACCACACAGACTACAGCAGTTCAAGAAGGCGGCTCACCACCACCTTCTCGAGGGCAATTACTGATGGGCAATAAATGCTGGCCTTGCCAGCGACGCCCGCATCCCATAAATGAATGAACTAAAAAATTAATACAAAGGTTAATCTTCGCACAATGTAACTTCAAGCCTATGACATTCCAAAATATTCCACAAGTGACGTAATTGAACACTGCAAGAATAGGCATTCACCATATGAAGATTGATTAAATTCTGCACACATTACAATATGCCATGGCTTTTTATTCCAAAAGATCCCATAAAGGCAATAGCTGGTATGGTACTGAGCCATTCAAGCATTAAGCACCTAGGTTTGATATCTAGCCTGTGCTAGGTTAGGTATTCTCAGCCAGGATGGTGTTGGGGTGCCATAATTGCACTCAGAATTCCTTGGTTAGAGGGAGAAAAATTCCTTGGCCAGGCTGTAGGACACGTGCAGCAGAGTTTTGGCTGAGCTGAAATTTAGAGAGCATACAGGATGGGAGGCCAGCCAGGCAAGTGTTGGCATTGTCAACCCTGGACAAGGTGACAAAAACATGGTTGAGAATTTCAGCAGCAGCCAGGCTGAGGCAAGGACAGAGTGGGCAATGTTACGGAGGTGGAAGTAGGCAGTGATTCTGATGGGGAGGATGAGAGGTCAGAGGCTCAGCTCGGAGTCAAATAGGACACCAATGTCACAAAAAATCTGGTTCAACCTGAGCATGATTGAGGATGGAATCAGTGGAAAGGGTATGGAGTTTGTGACGGAGGCCGAAGACGATTCCTTAGATGTTTTCAAAGTTTAACTGGAGGAAATTGCAGATCATCCAAAACTGCAGGTCGGACAAGCAGTCTGACAGCACAAAGGTAGTGGAGGGGTCAAGGGCGGTGGTGGAGAGGTAGAGCTGGGTGTCATCAACGTACTTGGAAGGCGGCTGATGCCACTAAGAGGCAGCATGTAGATGAGGAAGAGAAGGGGGTCAAGGTGTGACACTTGGGGGACTTCAGAGGTACAGGGTGGAAAGAGAAGCCATTGGTGAAGATGCTCTAGCTATGATCAGATAGATAAGCAGAGATTTGGTGGCGAGGCGTTAAAGGAAGATAGCGTGGTCGACCATGTCAAAGGCTGAAGAGGGGTTGAGGAGGACTATGCAGCATTGTCACAGTCACAGAGGATGTCATTTGACTATGATTAGGGCCATTTCAGTCCTGTGACAGGGACGGAAACCTGATTGGAGAGGTTCAAACATGGAGGCATAGGTTTGTTGGCAACAACAAATTCAAGCACTATGGAGAGAAAGGAGGTTGGAGAGAGATCGGCAGCTTACAAGAACAAAGGAATTCAGGGTGGGTTTTGTAAGGAGAAGGATGATGATGGCAGTTTGAAAGATAGTGGGGCAGTACCTGTGGAGAAGGAACCATTTACAATATCAGCTAGAATGGGAACCACGAAGAGAAGATGAGTGGTCAGCAGTTTAGTGGAAATGATGTCAAGGGAACATAGGAACAGGAGTAGTCCATTCAGCCCCTTGAGCTTGTACGCCATTCAATGAGATCGTGGAACAGGAGATGTCTCTCATGAGCATGATGAACTCGGAGAGTGCATATGGGGAGAGAAAAGAGAAAGTAGAGAAGGTGCAGGATCAGGGCTAGGGCAGGGGGGAGCAGCACCAGAGGCAGCTGAACGGATGGTCTCAATCTTAGTGACAAAGAAGTCCATGGGTCCCCTGCACTTTTTGTTGGCAGTGAGGGTGGAGGATGTTTAAAAAGATGCTTAGTATTGGAGAAAAGAAGTCAGTGTTATCTTGGATCTATTGAATGATACTGACATAGTAAGTGGTTTTGGCCAAGGAGAATGAGGGCTGATTACATGTATTTATATGCTGCCCCTTAGCAACATCATCCAAAGCTATAGGGTGAACTTCCAAATGTATACCAATGACACCCAGCTCTACCTTTCCACCACATTAGGAAGATCATCTTCAGCCCACACAAGCTTCATATATTCACCACTGACTCTGTCCTCTCCCTGGCCACTGTCTCAGAGCCAGATTGTTTAAACTGAGCTAAGCTTCTGACCTCGTATCTTCTCTATTACAAAGACTACCCATTTCCACCTCTGTAGCATTGCTTGCCTCTGTCCATACCTCAGCCTATCTGCTTCCGAAACTCTCATTTAAGTCTTTGTCCCCTCCAGACTCAATTACTCTAGTGCTGTCCTGGTCAGCCTCTCATCGTTGACAAACTATAGCTCATGCAAAACTGTTGCCCGTATCCTATCCCATGTAAAATGACACTTGTCCATTACACTTGTCTTTTCAAACCTACATTGTCTCCCAGTCCCCGAAGGCCTAAATTAAAATTCTCATCCTTGTGTTTAAATTGCTCCATGGCCTCATCTTTCCCCATCTCTAATCTCTTTTAGCCTTACCACATCCCTTCCCTTTGCATCTTCAGCTGCCATGGTACCACTCTCTGGAATTCCCTCCCTAAATCCTTCCTCCTCCTCCTCCTTTAAAACCCTCCCTAAAACCAAACTCTTTGACCAAGCTTTTGGTTACCCCCTCCTAATCTCTTCTCCTTTGGCTCAGTGTCTATTATCCCTCTGCCTCTGTGAAGAACCTTGCGATCTTTTTCTACATTAAAGGTGCTATATAAATGCAAGTTGTTGTTGTAGAGTAAATAGACTATAACGTTGAACTCTAAGCACTGTGGCTACTTTTACCACAGAAAATAAGCTACCCTATTGGTGTATTTATTTTCTTTGCTTTTAACTATTATAATTCTTTCATTTATTTATATCTCTTATTTCTATGGACAATCACTAGGTCTTGCATCTGACAAAACAGAGGCTGCCTGGCTGCCCAGATCATTCTTCTTTCAGGTAAAAGAAGCCAGTGTTGGAGAAAGGAAGGAAACCAAAGGGAATATAAATAATTTTTGGAAAAATTCTCCTCAGATATAGCAAAATACATAAAGACTGCATTCAATCTAAAATATATTAGTAACAATCGTAGAATCTTAGAAATTTCTGCAGAAAAATGCCGTTCAAACCATCATTTTGGCATTGCTGTTATTACTACATCAAAACTGTCCAACTTAATCCAATTCCCATGCTCCTTCCCTCTAACCTTTAATATTTCATTTCAAGTGGTTCGTTAATTACTTCTTCAATGTTGTCACTGTCATTAATGCATTCCATTTTCTAATTACACTTTGCGGAAAAAAATTCTTCTGGCAATCCCCGTTATGCCATAGCACTGGTCCTAAATTAGTGTTCGTGATTCACCAATCAGTCCCAATAACCGTTCAATATTTACCCTCTCAAACCCTTTAACATTTTTGAACACCTCGATTAGATCTCCCTTTAATCTTCTCTGCAAAACTTATTTTTCAATTCCATCATCAAAACTATTTCCTCCCATGCCCGTTGTCATCCTAGTAAATCTACAATACAACTTTTCTGTGGATCCTATACTCTTTCCAATAATGGGGTTCCCAAAACTGTAAATATTACTCAGTGGCCTAACCAACGTCTTATACAGATTCATCATTTCCTCTTTCATTTTGTATTCAATGTCTATGTTTATGGCTTTTTCCATAACAACCAAAACATCTTGTTTAAATATGAAATGAATGCCCCAAAGCTTTCCATAGGTTACAGAAAGTTTAAGTTTCTAATGCATAAACAAAACTATATCTAAAGAATATATAAACAAATGCAGGTTAAACCACTAATTCGGCCCAACTATACCCCTACCTGTAAGAGTGGTAGCATTGGAAGAACTTAGCCTCTGCCGGTTTTGCGCTGTATCTGCATCAATAGCAACATCAGTTAGTACACCGACTTCTGATCCTTCATCAAATGTCTTCCACTGAGTTAAGGACATCTCCGTTTCATTGAAACTACTAAAACCATTGGACGTTTCACTACTGATACTCTCACCTAAGTGATAGCAGAAAAAATAAGTTTGTTATTTTTACATATGCATAATGTTGATTTCCCTCTCCAAAGTCAAATAAAATCCATGTAATATTTTAAAATACAAATCACTTTTATATAATTTTTTATATTTGATGCTTCATATTTGAAAATGTTTTGCTTAGCAAAGCATTTCAAACCGAAAATGGCTTTATGCACATTTAATCTTTTGAAATTTTTATACTGTTCCCCATCACATGATTACCGCATTGATTCACATATCACAATTACAAAGTAGAGCAAATTCGGAAGAAAATCAGATCATTCCATACACAATTGCAAATGCAACAAAAAAAAGTTTGAAAAAATTAGCTTGGCATCCAGTGGTTACATTAATGCCTGAACACCTCAGTATTTACAGTCCACTATTGACCAGCAATCATCTTGTTCCTAGGGAACTTCCAGAGACCTCTACCACCTAATTTATGTCCCCCTACCTGCATGATGCATTTCTAATTCCCCCTTCCCTACTGTCTAGCTATTTGTGGGACTGTTAAATATTGCTACTTCCTTCTAGTCTTTACAGCAACTTTGGTAACATTACTGGTTGGCAGAGCTACTCTATCCTCTCACATGATGAAACAATTGTTGTTCATCACTGTAGGGAAATACAGGATAGCCCTGGATCCCAGAGTGATCCATAACTCTTGCTGAAAGAACAGCAAGTAAGAAGCAATATTAAACATGGAAATCTAAAATGGCAGAGAAGGGAACTGAATAGGTAGTCCAGCAATGTGAAGATCTCAGGCACAATGGGTGCTAAAAGCCACAAGGGCAAAGAAGTCCACAGGACACCCTTAAGCTCCATGGACATCAGCAGGGCATAGAACACCTGAAAGTCCAGGAAATGGATCAAATCCAGGATTATCTAAATAAGCAAAAAATAGCCATATCAAAACATCTTGGATTCATGGTCAATTTGCCTGCCTTTCCAAGACAGGCAACAAATGGTCCAATCCTGGTGACATAAATGGTGCCAAGCAGGAGAATTTGCCATCAATCCAGCAGCATAACTCTAGAACAATGCTGCCTTTTTTTTTTAAACTGTCCTGGGTTTGTTTTAAAGCTGGAAAGAAGTCACCACAGAGGATGGAAAGGCTAATGCAAATTTGATAATCAAACAAATTCCCTTACATGAGATGATAGAGTAGGAATTCCAGAATTTAAATCTGAAAAGCCACATAATAATAGTGCAAATTTGAACAGAAAAGTTCCTAATAGATGAAAAGCCAGTCATACTTCAGTTGATCCAAGGGCAGCCATCACCCCAGATAAAGCAGGAGAATGGGAATTTAAGTCCTAGGATAGGTCTAAAGGGAGCATGGAAATAACATAGTTGATGCAAAGAATTTTAATATAATTGATTCTCTCCTGTTGGGAGGAAGAGAGAATTACAGCTGAAGATCTGCCTCAATCCTAGCAAATAAAAAGATTCAAAATCACACTATTAGCCTGATGGACCAAAATATTAAGAGTTCAGGACTCAACTCTTATTTCTCAATCTGTATCTTCCTTGAGATGACTGAAGTGCATCTGCATTACTTTCTAGGTCACCGGGGCTGCTGCTCCTACGTATCATGATCTGCAACAAAAAAGCAAGTGAAGTATTTGTTGTATTAGGATACTGTGAATGGGCCTTAACAGATTTTCCCCCCTAATTTTGCTTTGCATTGCTTGTGCAGAGTAGATTCATTATAAGTCATAAAATCTACAACATTAATTTTTTGCACAAAGATACATACTTAAACATCCACACAGGAGTGTTAATGTTTAAAAAGTTAATGATATTTTGTTGGGCAGACAGACTCAAAGGCTGCAGTCCCCCTACACATAAATTTTCCAGGTAAAAATAAGTTATCTTGTCTTTTCATAACACTTGCATTGAGAGCAATGATATGAATTTTGCCAAGTCCAAAAAAAAACACAACTTGAAAACATTGTGCAAGTTGACATGCAAAATGGAATATTCTCATGATGTGGTAATGTGTGGCTATCCCAACATTTGTGAAGCCACCTGCTGTGGAACATAGTCCAGTTAGAGCGTAAAAATGTCTCTGCAGTTTGTTTACTGGGATTGCTGACTAAACCACATTTGACTTTAACACAGTGAGGATGGCACTTTCTGACACTCTAGTGGCCAAAAAGTCAATAAAATCTGGAATCTTCAAAATCTCTGAATATCTCATTAATGTAACTATTTTTTGCTGGACGTTAGATTTCCAATTGATAAACAGACTGAATCGTTTGAATCAAACCTGATGCACTTATGGGGCATTATTAAGCGAGTGGGTGAAGATTAAGGAAGATACTGTGGAGAAAGTAGAAGTCATATGGGACTATAACAGGTTATAATAAAGCTGTTCATGTGTTTCCCTGGAAGGAGGGAACAACGAATCAGACAAGTGAATAAACTAAATATTGCAATACTATATATGATCCTTCAAAACTTAAATATAGGAGCGTTTAAATAAGAGAATAATAAAAAGTATTTTTACCATATAAAGCAATGGACATGATTTTAGCTTTTCTTTGGGATTTGCAATTAAAAATAAAACATGCTAGTAAGTTTCCCCATACAAGTGCCTTGGGACACTTCCTATATTAAAGGCGTTACAGTATATAAATGCAAGTTGTTGATATTGCTCACGTAAATTGGAGGACACATTTATGATAGCAGGAGAGTTATACCATATAACACACAATTTATTATATAATGAATATAACCAATGGAGCTTTTACATCAATAATTCTTTCCCAATAGAAGTAAAGGGACTGCTTTGAAGAAAGCTTTCTGCTGCTAAACTGGAAGCTGTGCTTGACAGGACATTCCATTTATGACTTCAAACTGTTCCTGGAACAATGATTTGATTTTCTATGAGCTCAACTACTACCTGTGGAGAAGTTCCCTAAATATGCACATGCTGAGGTTAATTAGGTAATTTCAGATATTACCCTGTATCCTTTTGGTGTGCGGGGGCAGGAAGCAGAGGGGAATTGAACTTGACACAGAATATCAACTCCATGTTGTAACAATTTAAAACACATAACTGAAAAGTCTTGTACCTAACATATGTTCATAATCACACCTGTCAAAGCATTAAGCATTCAGAGAGCTAGAAAAAAATCATGATCGACTCGTCTGTTAATACTTAAGGATCATTAAAATCAGTTTTTACCAGTTTTCACCAATAAATTACCACATTTTTTCAAGTAGTAAAGCAGTAAAAAATCAACTTCAACCTTAAAAAATTAAGAGGAAAAAAGGACACATTTCCCCATTGTTTTCATACCAATAATCAGCACCAGAGATGCATATGTACATGAAGTCCATGTTGTATGACGTACATGTAGTGCTGGGATCATGGGTATAATGCACGTACACTCTGGATCTGATTTTTGGCAGGAAAAGAAATGATGGATGTGCAATTTGGATTTTTTTTTTTTAAAGGGAACCTCAATCATCTTTGGTACTGCTGTAAGAACTATATTAAATATAATGTAGTAGACACCAGTATTTAATTACTTGTTGAGTATGGAGCGAGGACAGCAGTGCACTGACAGAGCTACCACTCTCATCGTCCCTGAACACCAATCAATAATCAAACGGGCTGACTCAGGTCACAGACTAAGGCACTGTTTACTAAAATCAAGGTCACATCTGTTCCCAAGCATAATCGGCAACAACTTTTATAATCTCATCGTCATAATGGCAGGTGCCTGGAGCCACAATAAACATGGATTTTTCAATTTTTTTTCTAAAAACTAGCTCAGGATTAAGTGAGAACCTGATGGCAAGTCCATAAAAGTGGTGTCCATGAATAATATACAAATAATTGTGGGCTGCCATTTAGCTTGGCTGCATTTAAAAAAAATCTTTGCATATTTTGAGATTTAGCGATGTTCAACATACAAAATGCCTTTCCCCAATTTCTAGCACTGAAATAAAAGCTGAAAAAACAGGCTTTTGAATTGGAAATAAAACCAAATTAAATGATCCTTAATCACGCTGACTGACTAAATGCAAACGATCAGTACACATGTAAGGAAAGCTACCAATTAATAATTACCACAAACCCAACCAAATTATTCAATATTTTCCAAAGGTATAATATATAATGAATACAGACTAAACATCAATCCAATAACATAACAAATACAGATCAACACAACAAATAAAAATACAAACACATAGCAGACTCCTAGCCCCTCCATATCCTAAGCCCAGGTTCCAAGTCTCCTACTCCCTCCCAATCCAGGCTCTAGTTCTTTCACACAATTGTGACATGTGACACACATCTGCTTCAAGAAAGAGATGATCATTTGTGTGGCTATCAGAGGTTTGGGGGGTCCGAGACCGCTTCCAGGTCTCAGTGGCAGGTGTGAGCAAAAGGATTAAGTACTAAGCATACAGGGAAGGGAGAGAAACAAACATACCGAGAGAACGGGACAGAATGTAAGCAAGAGAAACGGAGTAGGGGTATAGAACATCTCCAATTGTATCCTGTCTACTTTTAACTCAACCCTTTTCTGAAAAACCTACCAGCAGAAACAGCAACACTGTGCAATTCCCCCCACCCCCAACACAACCTCACAAGCAGTTCAGCTGTTTATCTTATGGGGTTTTTTCCCCAGAGAGGCATGGCACTCATAAATATAGCTCACCTAACTAATCTATGGTGCTGTGCTGGGACAGGGAGTGGGAAGGGGTGGGGGGGGGGGGAGGTAACTGACAAACTCCTGCTCAAAGGCAGAGCACAAAGATCCCAGTATTCAAGACCCAAGACTGCACTAACAGCAGAGGAGACAGCAGTATTACCAGCATCCTTTTCTATTTTGCACTAGATTTCTTCTAACCCAACTGCTCAAGTACCAATGGTGCTGGCTCTAAGTTGGCCACTCGCCTGAGCCCAAATGCTGCAACTCATCTGCTTGCCGGAGTCCTAATGTTGCTGCCTCTTCTAGTCCACTGTTGCAGAGACAAAGAGAGGTAAAAGTAGAACAGTAAGGAATGGAAAGAGAAAAGGATAAGTGAAAAGAAGTGAGAGGAATGTTAAAGAACAGAGACATAGATAAAGATAGAAGCAAAGAAGATAGACAAAAGCAAATAAGACAGGCAGAAGTGAAGGGAGATTGAAAGAGACAGCTAGAAGTCAAGGAGCGAGAGAAAGAGATTAAAGTGAAGAAGACAGACAGGCAAATATATACAGAACTGAAAGGGGAGAGAGATAGAAGGGAGAGACAGAATCAAAGGGAGAAAGAGCAAGAGGGACAGAGTGAAGGAGGGGAGACACAAAAGAAATAAAAAAGTAAAAAGAGTTGCATTTCTATAGTGCTTTCCACAACTTCAGGACATCCCAAAGCGCTTTGCTGTCGGTGAAGTACTTTTGAAGTGTAGTCAATGTATGAATACGGAAGCCAATTTGCACAGAAGGTCCCACAAACAGCAATGAGATAATGGCAAGATTTTTTTTTTTTTTTTTTTTTAAAGTGGTGGGTTGAGGGATGAGGAAAAAATATTGGTAAGAACACCAGGGAGAACTCCCATGTTCTTCTTCAAATAGTGGGATCATGGGGCCTGAGAAGGACAGATGAGAGGCTAATGAATGAAAAAGAGAGACAAATGAAGAAGAGCTAGACAAAGGAGGAGAAAAAGGGGAAAGAAATGAGAGGTAGAAGTGGCATGGTCTACAGATGCTAAGAAATGGAGTTGAGTGTAGCATTGAATTGTGATGCTGCCCGGTTCAAAAATGATTTACTCTGATGTCGGTCAATCACTAGTTGTGTCACAGGGATCTGTCTCACTGCTTCAAAAATATAGAGAAAAAAAAAGAAAATTTTACCAAGAAAAAGGTGGCAACAAAAACAGAAATTGTGTGATAGGCAAAGAGAGAGAGGAGACATACAGAAGAAAGGCGACAGAGATAAGAAGAGCTTAAACAAAGGTAGAGAGTGAGAAAGAAAGAGTTGGATACAAGCCCAGAGAAAGAGAGATTATAATGAAAGTATAAGAGAAAATACATACATGAGTGAAAATGAGACAAACAGAGGGTGAGTGTATGATAAACAAAGATTGCACAAGGAGATGAAAACAATTAGATCATGAGATCAGGAGAAAGATTGTTAGAGAGGCACAATACTTTCCTACTTTTTGTCCATGAGCAACATCACGTAAGATCAACTAGATTATAACATACTGTGCATTGCACAGTATAACACTCTTTACAAAATGGTGCATCTGCCAACACACCAGAGAAGATCCAATAACAATTTTTTAAGTTTTACTCATAGCAACACCCCTGCCACAATTTGTGATCCAGCAAAGTCCACCTTCTTTTAGATCAGTTCAATTGGCAGACACAATACTGTCCAAAACAGAGGCCTCTGTAACAGGCTCAGTGTAGGTGCCATTCAAACCCATTCAGAGGCTGTCCATCAGGACAATAACACAAACAGATGAGGCAGACTCAGCATTGCATCTACCACTCCAGCTAATTTGGAGGGACATGGGAATACCTGGGTTATCTACGTCTTAGATTACTTCCAATCAAATTAATTTAATTTGCTTATATCCCATCAATATCCCCTTACTTTTGAGGAAAAGCAAACAAAGACAACATACACTGTGCTTTATTGGCCCAGAAATTCGGGTCTCCATGGGCGAGTACGCACGGGGTACTCACCCATAAGCCCAATGGAAGTGACGGTTTCGTGCATGCGCGGGAAACCGGTATTTCCATTCCCCTGAAAGAAGGGGTTCAGAAGTCGAACTCGTGTGCAGGAGAGGCTGCACGTGCGCATCGAACTTACGTTTTTTTTTTGTAGGTTTTCCCGGGAAGGTAAGTCTCCAGAAGTTGGACATGTAAAAAGCAGGCGCAAGGCCTGCTTTTTACAAGGTAAGTGGTGAATTAATTAAAATTAAAACATTTTTTCCACACGTTTATTATTTTTAAATACTTTTTAAAGTTTATTTTTAGCCCCGTTAGAAAATAAAATTATTTTTTTCAAAAATTTAAATTGTTTAAAATAGTTATTTCATGTAATTTATAGTTTATTTTAAAAATGTGATGTTTTTAAAAAATTTATTTGAAGATTTAGTGATTTTTGGGGCTTGTAGTATTTATAGGTTTGACAGAGCTTCCTGTCAAACTTATGAATGAAGCATTCCCTGCTACCATTGGCTCTCCATGGCCCACGTGATTCCAGGGGACGCATCGAACTAACTGCGCCCCTGGGATACGCAAGCACTGCGCACCGGCAGTTGGAGGAGGCCCAGGATCGCAATTCCACGGGGGCCCACAGCTCAACGGCCGGCGCGGAAAGTAAGTGCAGGTCGGGGGCTTGCACCCGCGGGAAGCCCCCGACCCGAATTTCTGGGCCAATGTTTAAAAAAAGGTATTGACTGGGGGGAGGGGTTCCCTTTTCAAAGCTACAGCTTATTTTATTTCAATACTCAAAAAGAAGCTTCCGAATAAATAGCCGAACATAAGAATTTTCAAGAATAGGAAAAAGGGAGATGGTCCAAACAGACCCAACCCTTGTTCATAATAGGCTAAGCACATCTGTCTTCTCACCATATCTCTCAATCTTGTCTCTTTTTAGAATGCATCTAACTGTCACTGGAACCCATTTATATTGTCTGCTCTAATGGACTTCCCCGGTAACATATTCCACAATTCCATTATCCTTTGATGAAAAAGCACACTTTTTAGTCAGAATGCTGATTTTTTTTTTAAACTTGTGTCACTAGATATCACAACCCTTTACCATAATCAACATTTCACCTGCATCAATTTAGTCAGTTCCCTTCATAATCTTAAATCATCATGGGCAATTAGATTCACGTTGATTCAAAATCTCAACAAGTTTTATTTAGGACTCAACTGATTACACCTATCCTGATTTAAAATATTAAAATATGTGGTTTCAAAGGACAAAAGACAGCTTTACATGAACTTTTCAGAAGATCAAGAGTATGCCCGCAGTATAAGAGCACAGAGGAATGTAGGAGTATTGAATAAAGTGAACATTGATGACGAGGAGTTGGAGTGATGGACAAGTTTAGACACCTGGGAAATTGTATCCCTGGAAAGAGATGTGTAAAAAAAAAAGTTAATAGTCAAGAAGTTTGTGTGGTCTGTTATTCAAAAAAGTATTTTTTTATATAAACAGACCACAGAAACCACCTTCTTAGGCAGTCCCTCGGAACCGCCTGACTAATAATTACAGTCTTGCATGCCCCATGGTTCCTTATAATTTAGTAAATTTCAACTATTTATTCACAAAATGTAACTTTTCTTAATTGTCATTAGCTATACGATATTTAGTGCAGAGAAACCTAGCATACAACATTGCAACTTCTAATCAAAAGACATCTGCTTGCATTGCACTCTTGACAAGATACCACCACTGTAACCTTGTGCTCTGTAGCTGTGCATAGAGCCAACATTTAGGAAAAGTAAAAGAACCCAGGTACAGTGAGCTCTGAATCTGACCAATCTCCTGGTGATATCATAATGCTTTCCTTTACCAATTACCATTTTGAATTTAAAACATCATTTTTATTTGGCTCCCTACAAGAGGCCTTTTTTCCTTCCTTAAAAACAATTTCACTATAAAAATGTAAGTTGCAAAATCCAATTTTACCCCCCAAAAATGTCAAATATTTAAAATATTCAAGTGACTATGTCACTTTGATCTTCAAGCTAAACTGGATTTTTCAGAAATTCACGTTAATGAGCACTCATGAAACAAAATAAAATTGTCACCGAGCCTTAAACTGAATGTCAAAATCAATTAAAAGCCAAAGTTTTTATGATTTCCCATTATAGTTTAACTCTATTTGGCAGGAACTGCTTAAGTTTGATCTTCCCTTAACTGTATTTTGGCAAGTCCTTTAGAAGCTAATTTGGTTTGTGTATCGTCTTACAATTGGAGCCTCATTCTCTTGGCCTCCAGATTTTCTGTTTTCAGCAACGATAGTCTTTGAATCAGAGTTACTGAAACTAGCTGAGTGTTCCCTCTTTTGTCCTGTAATAAATACACAAAAAGAGGTTTATACGTGCGGTGCTTAAACATATTGATATTCATTATTTTCTAAACTTTAAATGTGTCTTGTTAATAAAGGGAGTCTAAGTTTACTGGCTTAGCCAATTCAGTTTAGCAATACCATGCCCGCTTCAAAAAATCTTAGGCAGAATGCCATCATCTCGCACCTAAAAGTATGTAACAATAATAATAAAACATATAAAAAGACATAATACAGAGCAAAATATTTTTATATCTATAAAAATTTGGACAGAATACACAATCTATGGGGTAAGCTACTTTTGTTTTTGAAACAGTGTACACTGTATTAGACACTCTTCAATTGACTGAAATCCTAAGCATAGAATGGTTACACAGCACAGAAGGCGGCCATTTGGCCTGTCGAGCCCGTGCCAGCTCTCTGCAACAGCACTTCAGCTAGTGTCACTCCCCTGCCCTTTCCCCTTAGGCCTGCAAATTTCTTTCCTTCAGATACTTATCCAACTTCCTTTTGAAAGCAGTGATTGAATGTGCCACCACCACCCTTTCAGGCAGTGCATTCCAGGTCTTAACAACTCGCTGTGTAAAAAAGTTTTTTCTTACGTCGCCTTTTGACAATCACCTTAAATCTGTGTCCTCTGGTTCTCAACCCTTCTGCCAATGCGAACAGTTTCTCTCTATCTACTCTGTCCAGACCCCTCATGATTTTGAACACCTGGGGGCCAAAATGTCCACTTAAAAAAACCATTGTACTCCTTTCCAGGAATACTGGGAGACATAAATAAATGGTACCTCAGTAGTCCTGTTAAATATGCCAAATGGGCTCTGGGAACAATGAAACTGAGGAGTTAAAGGATTTTGTGCTGGAGATCTAGATTTTCATCTGTCGTAAAGGGTGGACAATCAATCCCCTGTATTTCTCCACAACTGGTCCTGCGTTTAAAAAGTTTTGTTGCCAGGAAAGTGGAAATTGAATTTTATCTCCCTTGTGCAGCACACCATCCCAGGCCTTGGATAAATCTAATCTAGTAGTCAGAATAGCCTTTTCAGTCTTTAGCTAGGGATTTTATTCTTCCAATGCATGTATTTTTGATGCATCACTGTTGTGATTCCTTATTCCTGTTACACCCTTACTATTGTTACCATCATTACTAATTTCAAGTGATACTGAATTTCCTTTAAAGGAATTTTTTTTTACATTTTGTAAAAAAACTTAAATCCTGGTACTAGTTGTATTATTTCTTCATATTACCTTGCATCAGGTCAGAATAGAACTGTTCAGCAATGTCAGAAGTGCTGCTGCTATGGGTAAGTTTTTGTTCTTGATCTAATATTGAACCACACATCAATTCTTCTGCATCTGGTATACTTTCAGGCTGTTGGAGTTCTTCATCTTCTATATACACACACATAGGAGTGGGAGTGAGTGAGTGTTTCCCTTGAAGGAGCTCTTCATGAAAAAACATTTGAAATTGACACATAAAACCTTAGCTACCCACAAAATAACACAACTTCTTCCCCTCTCTTTTTATTTTTACTGTAGACACTCCTGAGACCACGTGTGCTCAGATACAGCGACTGACCCGGTTAAAAGCCAATCAGCTTGCACCAGTGCAACAAATGTAGTTCAGGTGTTGTCACAATTCCTTGTCTTTTATGTTACACTACATCCTGGTCTCGCAGAACTTGAGAAGTGAGGTCAATCCCAATACAATTTTTCTTTCTCTTTCCATTCCCAATCCAAACCAACAATGTAACTTCCTTGATATGAAAAATTAAGCATCATGCACAAAACCACCCCCCCTCCTCACAATGTAAACATACTCAACCACCATAAAAGCAGTTTTTAAACACAGTATATTCTGTTCGAGGCGAATGGAGTTTTTAAAAAATCATGCTGTGCAATAGATATGCAAACTATCTTATCAGAAAAATATAAAACAGAACAAGGCAAATTCAGTATTACAAACACCAGTTGTATTCGAAAACAAAAACCTCTGCTGCACTTAGTACTAGTAGATAACTTTATTAAATAATGACAACTATATACCTTGGAGAAAAAAACCCCCATCATTATTCTATTAACAAAAACTTTTCACACCATTCTGCAAGAAAAGCATTTTCCAAGTCTTTTTCAAATTTATTTTTGCATATAATTGACACCTGGGTGTTGGGCCCATTTCCCAATGCAATGCATGTTATATGAAAATCATTAAGATCCATTTTTTGTAAAAGTTATTGCATATAACATGTATCTGGATTTTAGGCCCATATTCCTCTTAAAATGGTGCATCTTATGTGCAAAAATTTAGTACTACATTTTAAAGATTTTCTACAGAACCAAATAGAGATTTGTGGACTGAACATTTTGTGATCCACCTGGTATTTATATCAACTGTTTTTCTAACTCCGATTAAATATGCTTAAACTTTAATTGGATGCCAAATGCAACAGGACCTGATTGAAAGATACAATAATGTAGATTTTCCTTTAATAAAAATTGCATATTATTTAAGGTTAAATAAATTTATGCCCGAGAAAGAATTGTGCACTTAAACTTATCAGTCTACAGCAAAGGATTTTCAATAACTGTACAATAGAAAAACAAATGAGCCATAATCCTGTGCTGATTTGCAACAACTATCCACAGACAGAAAGCCAATTCATCTTGAAGCAAGATTTCTTACAGGACAAAAATGCTCTTTAAAACTAAAATATATCTCATCTGTAGATGGTGCTTTGGCCTCACTGAATTAATAGAGCAATCATTTAAGGAACAAATAGTAAGCATTTGTACTACAGCAGCAATGAAAATATATAAGAATTTAACTCTCTTCTGTTAAATTGTGTTTTTAGGTCTGTAAGGAAGTGTACAACTAAAATGGATAACTCTCAAAAAATAAATCTTAACTTTTTAAACAAAAATTAGAAAAACACACCCATCACAAATTCAACAGAAGCAGCAAAAAGAGTAAATTGTGACCTTAGAAACATAGAAGCAGGAGTAGGCCATTCGGCCCTGCTCCGCCATTCAATGTGATCATGGCTGATCATCCAAACCCAGTACCCTGTCCCTGCCCTTTCCCCATATCCCTTTAGCCTCAAGAAACATATCCCCCACCCTATCCCTGTAACCCCACGTATTTAATCCCCCTAACACTAAGGGTCAATTTATCATAGCCAATCATCCTAACCCGCACATCTTTGGACTGTGGGAGGAAACCGGAGCACCCGGAGGAAACCCACGCAAACACGGGGAGAATGTGCAAACTCCACACAGTCACCCGAGGCCGGATTCGAACCCGGGTCCCTGGTGCTGTGAGGCAACAGTGCTAACCACTATGCCACCGTGCTGCCCTTGACAACATTAAGATAAATCTACAGATTTATTACTAGCTACTTTTCCCTCAGAAAGTGGCAGCTATTTATTAGAATTTCTAATAAATATTTGTGGATAAAGCCTGTGCATTTGCATCCCACTCGCATTTCTTTAATTTATGACAAATATTGTTGACTAAATATACACTTTACACATTTGAGTGACTGTTCAACTCCATCAATGCACAATATCATAAATGCCAGGTGGAAAGAAACTAAGAGCAGAGTGAAGAAATTAAGAGATAGTATGTAGAAATACAGCTTTGAGTACAGTACCTGACAGTTTCTGAGAGGAAGAGGCATGAGTGATACCAGGTAAGAGAGAGCTCACAGTGTGAAGCAGTAGAGGCACACTTTTAGTGCTTGGCAAAGCCTCATAAAGATGCACACAGTTGCTGATAGATTGGCTTCGCTTAGCTTCCAAAGAAATAAAGCAGGCAAAGAAAATTAATATAGATAAAAATATGCATATTTGAGAATACACAATATATATCATTATTACAGATGTCACTACTTTGTGGCCTTTTCCTATTACACTAAGGTTTCACCTCCCTGCTGCTTATATGATTATTATTTAAAAAATAAATAAAATGCACTTGAATTTGGAAAGTGTGTAGTTCACTCAGGTGGTACAGGTTGACTATCCCTTATCCGAAAACCTTGGGACCAGCTGTGTTTCGGTTTTCGGAAATTTTCGGATTTCAGAAGGTATTATTTCAGACTGGGAAACTCTGAACATTAAATTAATTTGGTAATTAGTATTTGTATTTAATATAAATTGTAAAAGTTCAGGCTACCTCTTGCGACTGTTCCATGTCTCATTCCCCTTCCTGCTTCTCTGTGCTGCCGCTCCCAGTGTTTACAGCTCCCCCTGCTCCGTATCTGAATTCCTTGACTTAGCGGGGGTCTGGGGCTCGACTGCCGCTGCCAGTTGTGGGAAAGCCGGATATCGGCTGACTCCTACGCTAAGCTGGCCTGCAAATCAGGTCAGAAAAGCATCGGCCGCGTCGGGTCATGTTTGGCGCCACTCGGGTTATGTCGTGCGCACGACTTACGCTCCACAAAAAAACTTTTGGTTTTCAGAGGTTTTCGGTTTTCAGAAGTGCGGATAAAGGATAGTCTACCTGTACTGCAAAATCTCATGCAATATCTCTTCTAGTTCAGAATTTCTCCTGTTCCGGCTCGATCCCAGGAATAAATACATAGAAGAATGTATTTGAAGGTTTGTATAGTTTTAATACACATGGAGGCATGTAAATGGACAGGATTATTTGAATGAGACATTGTGGTACCACACTGGTTTCAAGTTTAATGTTAGCTGCCCAGAAAAATGCTAAGCCAACATTTTAACCACAAGTTTGGAACAGAGGGGCACAGCTCAAATACGGCACATCCAGTATTTAATCTTCATTTTTGACAGCCTAATCTTCAGCCATGTTTTGCTTTGTGCCATTTGTCACCAGTATTACTTACAAAATCATAAATCTCAACTTCTGCATATATAACCAGAAATGATGGGGAGAACAGTTCAATTCCCAT
The DNA here is from genome assembly GCF_052327205.1 of Somniosus microcephalus. Classification (NCBI taxonomy): domain Eukaryota; kingdom Metazoa; phylum Chordata; class Chondrichthyes; order Squaliformes; family Somniosidae; genus Somniosus; species Somniosus microcephalus. Next base: position 157,039,485 of record NC_140989.1, on the reverse strand, counting down.
AATATTAACATTTTAATGCACCATATCAGACTGAGATGCCAGCCTTGGCTATGCCAATTATGGGGAGGTAACCCTGAGGCATTATAAATAAATGATATTGGAAGTTGTTATAATAATCCACAGATACAAAAAAAGTCTAAATTTCTCTTACTTAGGAAATTAAAAACCCTGAATGCTCCAACATGGTGCATAATAGGTGGCGGTATTCTGTTCAAATAAATTGGTTCCTCCTATTGCCACAGTAACTTAAACACAACTTATATGCTGATTACACTGCAAAACATCTAGTTAATGATGTTACTTGCACTTTACAAGACATTGCAACAATACTATGTTAAAATATTAAAAGGCAGCTGCACATCTAACAAAGATGTGTTATACAGTACTGAAGGTGTGGGGTGACAAAAAAAAAAATCAACATTTGGAAGGTGCATTTTCAGTTAATTATCCATTACTGGCTAAAGTCAGGGGTATGCGACAAGTCTGAATTACACTGCATGAAACTTCTGATATTTTAGTCAGTGATTGGACTGTTGTACTTTCTTTCACCAGTGTTTTCAAATGGCACCTTCAATTATATAGACAAAGAAAAATTAAAATTGCCATTAGTTCTGTGCCAGAACCCATATACAGCAAAACATATTACTCTGATGTTCACTGCATGGAAAATCCAATTAGGCAAGCTATTCATCATAAGGGAAAGTGGAGGCAGCAAATGTCCATTTCATCTCACTTAGACACAGATGCAGCATATTTAAAAACAGCACTCATTATTAAAGACTTGTCCATCTGGCAAATCTATATACCTTTTAACAACTAATTACATCAAATCACAGTAATAAATATATTAAGCACAAAGGGCCTTGTTAAAAAGAAGTTTGTAGTTGGTCATTATTTATTAAAAAGAACCCACACTGATTTACAAATTTGGTCTTAATTAAAAAAAAGCTAAAGAAATGCAAAAATGATCTAGTGTGAAAGCTGAAGGGTTTATGAAAATCAAACATGCAAATCACACCAATTTGTTAACTGTCAATGGGGATAAGTTTGTTTGCCAATAGCTTTGTAACCCGGTGTCAGCCAGCAATGGCACCTGAGAAGGCGAATATGCACCATCTGCTTGCCTTTTATCTTTAGGCTTCACTCTTTAAAAGGAAACCAAAAAAATGGAAATCTACTGTTTCATCAAGTCCTACAGTTAATAATAAAAAGATCTCTATTTATGGCCAGCAGGACACACATATATCTCTAAGACTATACAGCACACAAAGGAGGACTTCTATGGATAACTCCTTGTAAAAGAAGTAATGACACACCACAGCAGAATGAAAAGAACCTCATGGTTGGTCCACTCTCCTGCAATTGACATCATTTCAAAATCCACAACAAAACACATGCTATACAAATCTGTGTATAGTGTGCGCTTCCACACTGGCCCTTTCACTCAGGTTCCTTTCAGGCCTGCAATTCTAGTGCACACCAAGAGCCAGGCTTCTCCAGAGATAAAATCCAGAATTGGCAAAGCAGCACTTAACTATATGTAGTGGCTCAAACTGTTCAACATCATTATATTATGGCAATTAAGCAACTATCATAGAAATTTAATGAGTAGACATTAAACTTCAACTTGTTCCCATATACGTGCATTTCTTACACTTATTTTATTTGATTGACTGTATTTTAAATATACCATGTAATTTATGGTTTGTACAGATCAGATCATTTATTGATTGAACTGTACAATTGAAATTATAAGTTTATTTTAAAAAAATTGTCTACAGCATAAATACATTTTGCAAAGTCAAGTTTACACAAAGCACAAATGTTTAATTAGAAAAACAGGTCAATTAAAAACCTCACATTTAAAAAATCCTTGTGCATGTATACTGAAAAAGGATCGCAAACCCTTGTGTTTTAAAGCTGGTGGTTTGGAAGTATTAAATACATATTAGTAACATTGGAAATGTGATTCCTCTTAAGCGAATTCCCATTAAATAAATTTAATTAAAAATAGAACTCTAATTATAGTCCTTTTTTTTAAAGCTTTCAACAGTAAGCTATAAATGAATATAAAGCATGTATTCCAGCTCCATTTACACATTATACCAACTTCTCAGCTTGTAGTATATGGGCTTATAGTACAGGAAACTTGCATTTAACCGGAGGTTAAATGTCCGGAAAGCTCTATCTACCGGCAAAATTCAGGAGCCGTTTCCTATAAGTTTTTTTACTTCTCGTTGCTTTTTTTTTTCCAGTCGTGGCTCCCAAGCGTCTAGCTGAAGTTGTTGCTTAGCTACAGAGACGCTTTTAAGCTGCGGCCGACTGTTTTGAAGCTGGCAACAGGGTTTGTTGTTTCATACGGAGCTGAGAGGCTCCGTATGTTTTAACATTAGCGCTGGTTTATACGGCAGTTTTGATGGGACGGCACCAACTTGGTCCCGTCAGTGCCGGATACCAGAAAGTTTCCTGTATAACATTTTAGAATTTAGTAGTTCTTCAAATGACATCAAATTGAAATTAAGATATTTGTGCATATATTGATCCAAATTCCTGATCAAAAATAGTTACGTGGGCCACCACTAATGACAAGAAAATGAACTGTGCAGTAAGGCAAAAAGCAATGTACATAATTAAAAGGCACCTATAACTATATTAACATTTACATTTGTACAGTACTCTTTATGTAAAAGATCTGAAAGTAATTTACAGAAAAGCAGGAAGCATAGAAAATTTCTAGCGGGGGAGGGGGTGGAAAGAGAGACAAAGATCATGGGGATAGTTGAAGAAATAACTTTTTAGGAGACTATGAAGGCAAAGAGAGAGTTAGCAGGGCCAAATGTATTTGGAAGACTGTTCTAGAGGACAGGGCATAATGGCCAAAAGAGCAGCCTTTAATGGTGAATTGGAGAGGGTATGGAACAACAGTAATCTGGAGTCAAAGGAATGGAGGCTGCAAAGTGGACATATGTCTGGAGAAAATTACACAATTAGAATGGGGAGACGCCTGGGAGGGAGTTGAAATCTTCTTCTTATCGTGTCCACGGACAGTCTATACATAACCCAGCCAGAACTGGACACATTTTTGCACCTTGTTGTTGGATTCGGCAAGATCTGCAACAGTGCAGGGTTCCTCTAACGATGGGCATTGCAGGAGATGTTGCATAGTCTGTGCCTCAGTTCCACATTCACAAGTTGTCGGGCTGGTTGAATATCCCCATTTGCTTAGTGACACCTTTGAGCAACCTACACCGGTCCTAGGTCTGTTAAGGCACTTCCAGATTGCCCAGTTGCAATTAGCTCCTGGGGGAAGGCTTTCATCAGGTAAAATTTCCATCGCTGGGGGTTGTTCAAGACTGGCGAGCCGGTCTTTCCACAAGGCGATGCGGGCTTCAGATGAGGTTGATTGTAATGGAACAACACTGTTCATGAAGCTCTTCCTTGACTTTAGGCGGCTGGGTGTAGGTGTATGACAATGCAGAGGGTGCCCTCTCATCTGATGTTTGACGGAGTCGCTCTTTCTTGCTGGCTACCGTTCTTCTTATATCAGGGGGAGCAATACCCGCCAGGATATATAGGCTGTTGGTGTTTGTTGGTTTTAAGCAACCTGTGATAAATCGGTAGCTTGCATTCAGAACGGCATCCATCTTCTTGGCATGAGTAGACCTTTCCCATGCAGGGCAGGCGTATTCGGCAGTGGAATAGCAAAGAGCAAGTGCACTGGTTCGCAATGTTTTCGGGCTTGCTCCCCATCTTGTGTTAGTGAGCTTATTCAGGATGTTGTTTCGTGCGCTCACTTTTGCTTTCTCAATGTGGTTCTTGAAGGTGAGACATTGGTCAAGGGTGACTCCTAAGTAGATAGGGTGCTCGCAATGCGTCAGTGTTGCTCCACACCAGGTTACTTTCAACTGGCGTTTGGTTTCACGGTTTCTGAGGTGGAATGCACAAACTTGCATCTTTGATGGGTTTGCGCGAAGGTGGTTTTCTTCATAGTAGGATTTTAGTCCCTCCAAGGCCTCAGAAAGTGTTTTCTCCACAGTGTTAAAATCAGTGCTTTGGGCAGTGACACATAAGTCATCAGCATATATAAAACGGCGTGTGACACCGTCTATAGGTTGGTCATTCGTGTAGATGTTGTACAGCAGCGGTGCAAGCACGCTTCCCTGAGGAAGACCATTCTTCTGAATACGCCACCTGCTGCGCTTCCCACCTAGTTCAACATAGAACCGGCGATTCTGAAGCATGCTTTCTAACAGCTCTGTTAAGTGAATGTCTTTTGTCATCTCCAGAATCTTGCAGAGGAGACGTCTATGGTTCACTGTATCGTATGCTGCTGACAGGTCTACAAAAACAGCACCTGTTACCATCCATTGCTCAAAACCATCTTCGATGTGTTGTGTGAGGTTGAGCAGTTGGCTTGTTGTTGATTTGCCGGGGCAGAAACCTGCTTGCTCTGGAATTATCTTCTCATCTACAGTTGGTGCTATCCTATTGAGTATCAGGCGTTCAAACAGCTTAGAGGTGTGGCAAAGCAGTGAAATTGGCCGAAAACTCTTAGGATCTGAGGGATCTTTTCCAGGCTTTAATAGTGCTATTACATGTGCCTTCTGCCAGATATTAGGTGGCTTGTGTGTTGCCAGACAGTGGTTGAACAATTGTAGGAGCCACTTCTTTGCTTGCTGTCCAAAATGCTTTATCTGCTCCGTTGCTATGTTGTCAAGACCAATTGCTTTCCCGTGCTTTAGATTAGATGTACCAGTTTCCAGCTCTTCCATGGTGAATGGTCTAGTGAAGCCAGGATCATCGCTGTACTTCTTCCTATCTAGTTGTGCTCTTGGTTGTTTCTTGTTGATTTTTCCATTTAGGAGCAACTGGTGTGCAACTTGGTCAGCAGACACATTTGGATGTTGGGCAGCTTTCTTGGGATCACCTCCAAGTTTGCATATGAGAGACCATGCCTTCTTGCTGTTTTTTGTAAGATCTGTTGTCTCTATCAAGGTGTTCCAGGTGTTTTGACGTTCTTGAGAGATACTTATCACCCGCTCACCGGTAGATATTGTTTCCTCTGAGAAGGGGTCAGATTCAAACATTGAGACATACTCCCAGTAGAGTTCAGCATTCTCCTTGGTGAGACCAGGGATGTAGTGTACTCTGCAACCTCAGGGGATCTTCCTTCTAGCTGTTTTTTGGACAGCTTTTGCAAAGAGGTTGTAGTGTTCAGGTAGTGGTTTAATGCGTTTAACCTTGCGGTCAAGTGCTCGTGTGAAACCGTTCCAATCGGCCTTCTTGAAGTTGAAGCGCCTTTTGAATGGTATGACGGTTGGTAACACTGCTGCATTTACCTGGATACCAATAGGACGGTGTTGTGTCTGTGGTATTGGGTCTGTGACAAGCTTCTTGCAGAGGCCAGCGATGTCGTTGCTGGCAATGGCAAGATCTGGATTATATCTACACTTCCAGCGGGCACTGTGGAAGGAGGCTGGCAATTTAGGATCGTGGATGAGACTAAGCTGGTTAGCGTCCATCCATTCTTCGACTGCTTCTCCATCGTTGTTAGTCTCCTTGTACCCCCATTGGGTACTGTGGCTATTAAAGTCTCCAATGATGATCTGTGGTTTATTGCGCAGGATGGGTACAGGGTTAGAGAAGCTGAAATCTGTGCCAGGTGGCTTGTACACTGAGGTCACTACTACTTTGCTCAGCTCTACGGTTAGAATTTCGATGTTGTCCTCCTCTGTTTTAGAAGTGGCTTCTACAACTGAACCAGCTCTAACAAATACATTGTTGAAATTAATGGTGAGGATTGTTGGGCCATAGGAACTGAGTGAGGATGGGAATGATGGATATACAGGACTTTGTATTGTAGAGAAATTATACCAGTGTTCTGAATAATCTGAAGGTTGTGAGGGGTGGAAGCAGGGAGAAAAGCAATGAGAACATTTTAGAAGTGCAACACCATAGTGATGAAACCATGTTGAGGGTTCCAGCAGCAAGAATATAAAATACGAGCATAAGCGAGTGATATTTAGAAAATGGAAGAAGGTGGTCTTCATGATGTACCATAGGTGGAACAGAATGCACAACTTCGAGAGTTGAACAGAATGCTTAAGCTGTACACTACCAGATTCAGTCCAAACAAGCAGCCAAAGCAGCTGTTGGAGCCTGCACTAGAAGAACATAAGTGCTGGAGAGAATCATAGAGCACAGAAGGAAGCCATTCGGCTTATTATGCTTGTGCCGGCTCTTTGAAAGAGCTATCCAATTAGTCCTACTCCCTTGCTCTTTCCCCATAGCCATGCAAATTTCTCCTCGTCAAGTATATATCCAATTCCCTTTTGAAGTTACTATTGAATCTGCTTCCACCACCCTTGCACGTAGTGCATTCCAGATCGCAACAATTCTCATTTCCCGCCTGGGTTTTTTGCCAAATATCTTAAATCTGTGTCTTCTGGTTACTGACCACCCTGCCAGTGGAAACAATTTCTCCCTACATACTCTATCAAAACCCCTCATAATTTTGAATACTTCTATTAAATCTCTCCTTAAACTTCTTTGCTCTAAAGAGAATACCAGCTTCTCTAGTCTCTCCACATAACTGGAGTCCCTCATCCCTGGTACCATTCTGGTAAATCTCCTCTACTCTCTCTCCAAGGCCTTTATATCCTTCCTAAAGTGTGATGCCCAGAATTGGACAAAATACTCCAGCTGAGGCCTAACCAGTGATTTGTAAAAGTTTACTGCAATTTCCTTGCTTTTGTACTCTATGCCTCTGTTTATAAAGCCAAGGATCCCATATGCTTCTTTAACAGCCTTATCAACTTGTCCTGCCACCTTCAAAGATTTGTGTCTGTGAACCTCCAGGTCGCTCTGCTCCTGCAGCCCCTTTAAAATTGTACCATTTAATTTTTATTGCCTCCTCATTTTTCATTCCAAAATGCATCACTTTATAATTCTCTGTATTAAATGATGGTTGGTTTTAACTTTGACCAGACTAAACTGCAGGAAGTTACCATTCACCCAGGACTTGTTGGAAATCTACAAAATCCTGAAATCAGTGATGGTGGGAAAGAGTGAGGCATCGCCAATTTACATGTGGGAGCTGACCCTGCATTTGCAGATGATGTCATTTCGAAGTAGCATGTATATAATGAATAAAACAAGGGTGCAGCCCTGGTGTACATGGGCTTGCATGAGAGAAGAAACTGTTTGAGGAGATGCACTAACCTCATTGGGGTAAGTGGGAATGGAGCTAGAAAAGTGCAGTTTCATGGATGTGGACTATGCAAGGGAGAAAGTCGAAGAGAATGAAGTGGCCAGGACAATGAAGAGGAGACATTTCTTCACTCAGAGGGTGGTGAATCTTTGGAATTCTCTACCCCAGAGAGCTGTGGAGGCTCAGTCGTTGAGTATATTCAAGACAGAGATCAATAGATTTTTGGATACTAAGGGAACCGAGGAATATGGGGATCGGGCCGGAAGGTGGAGTTGAGGTAGAAGACCAGCCATGATCTTACTGAATGGCGAAGCAGGCTCAAAAAGGACCGAATGGCCTACTTCTGCTCCTATTTCTTATGTTATTATGTGCTGTGAGCTGGTGGAAAACGACAGTATATAGTTGCATGGTAACAATGCATTCAATGACCTTGGAGTGAGAGGGAAGGCTAGAGATACAGGGGTAATTTACAAAGTCAGAGGAGTTGAGCATGGGCTCTTTAAGGAAAGCAGCGATAAGAACAATTTTGAGAAAGATGGAAGCAAAGCATGATGAAGAGGTTGACAATGTGAGTCAGTATGGGGCCAAGTAGGGGGTGTTCAGGAGTAAGGAACTAGGTTGGAAGGCAATCAAGGGAGAAAGTGGTGGCTTCATTAGAGGAAGAGAGTCTAATGAGAACGCCGGGGAAGATGGCAAAAAAGACTTCAGATTGTACTAGGTTAGTAAGGAGCAGCGGAAATCGAGTGCAGGGCAGAAAAGTGGGTAAAGAGGCCAGAAGCAACCAAGCATATGGGTCTTGATTTTAAAAACAAACCCAAAAACATTCAGAATTGGAGTTGATGACTAATCCATAATTACCAGAAGTTATTAATATAAAAACTCATAAAAGCATGTAAAACATTACATCACACTACAAAAATACATTGCATCTTTCATAAACTTATGCAGTTGATGAATAATTTAACCTTTCAGCAAGCTTACCTGTTGCTTTCTGACGAACGATATTTCTGGCCTTTTCAACTCCTGGAGCACCAGAGGTAGTAGCACTTCTAAATCGCATATGTTCCTGTGTGCCGTCAGTTTGACTTCTCCAACTCAGAGAAAAAGACCTACCTACTCCAGTTACCTTACTAAGATCTTGACAGATACCTTAAAAGTTAATGATGCATAAAATAATTAGGTTTCGTTCCACATATTGCTAATTCATTTAACCGAATGTTGATAATGCATAAATAAGATATTCCTGCAAAACAATCTAGCACATTAAGAGTCTACAAACAGTTTAAAATGTATTGAACTGTGAATTTTGCATATTCATAATAAAATTTACAACTAATAATTAATATAAAATTACACTTTTTAACCTCAATGTTTTACCCCATTCTGGATCGACTGGGTGGGGCAGAAGCAACTGAAGCAAACTTCCATCTTGTATGGTCTGCTGCCAGGCACTTTCTGTCCTCCCATCGCAAGTCAAGGACATCAGAAACAGGCTTTCATTGTGACAATACAATAGGATATTTAATACAGGAACACTATCCATCAAGCATTCTGATGGTGGCAATGGTGACTCATTTCCTCTATCTCCCAAAAGCACAACTTCCCAAATAACTTATATAAACAAGTTGCATCACCTCTCCCTCTTTGTTTCTTTTCCTTTTGCTCACTCAGCTTGTCCAGTGGTAAATCATTCATATCCAGACTGTACACACATCTTGCCAACACCACAGTAAGAGAATCCATAATTTTTGCCCATTCAGTAATCAGTTCATTCCAGGTAGTGAGAGAAGACAGTACAGACAGTAGCTCATCCCATAGTTCTCGTGAGATATACACACTTAAATTGGCCCGGATCCACGCGACAATGAGAGTCTATAGAAAAAAAATTGAAGATTTATGATATTATAATCAAATCTTTTTAAGAATGACAACAATGGAACACAAAAGGTACAGCAACAATATAAGGCTAAGAAATTACAGTGTACACTGCCATAAAACGACCTTACTTTAACCATGATTGTACCCAGGCAAACTAGAGCTGTGTAATCCAATCATGATACAGTATAGACTAATACAAAAGCAAAATACTGCGGATGCTGGAAATCTGAAATAAAAACAGAAAATGCTGGAAATACTCAGCAGGTAAGGCAGCATCTGTGGAGAGAGAAACAGAATTAACGTTTCAGGTCGATGACCCTTCGTCAGAACAGATATAGACTACTTCACCACAAATGGCAATTAGCATGGAAAATTCTAATCAGGTGCAAGAAAGAGCAAATTGCAAGCTATAATAATCCACTGCTCATTTACATCTTTAGATAGTGTTTTATAGTGTGATGCTTGTTATTTAATTTTATTACAAATATTTACACATTATTTACCTCAATTTTAGTCCATTCATTTAGTACTAAATTGACTACCCTTCTTCCCATGTCACAGCAAAGTCAAATCTTTTATGTTTACAAGTTGAGTCAACACTTTCAGGGTGCTGCCATACTACATGTACTGGTCTGAGATTCTTGCGCGTGCATACGTTGCTCAGATAAACTGGAGTTATACAAATTCCCAAGGCATGAAACCAAGTATTGGAGGGAATTTTCACACATTTGTGTTGAAATGAAGCAGAAACTGCTTTGGATCAACATAAGTGGTGGTAGAAAAACAGCTTTAGTCATCGAAGGCTAACTTAAAAATGGTTGCTGCTTTGCCAAATGTTAGTTCAGTTCCTAAATGCCGACAAAGTATGTTAACCACACACTGAGTATTTGCTGCCGTTTATAGATCTTTCGACAATTTTCAGAATTTTAAAAATACAATACACCAGTAAGGAGGAAAATCATGACCAGAGTGTCAGAAAGTAATTTCGGTAGCAATTTTATTTTCACTGTTACAGTAAAAATTAAAATCAAAAACAACTTAATGTCAACTTTTTCATAAACATATTGCATTTGAAAGATTCAATTGTATGTCTGAGTGTGGCTTTATCGAGTATATGCAACATCTGGGAAAGGAACGAACACCTCACCTGAAGCCTCCTCTTGCTTTTGTACGATCATAGTTATGCAAATAGTTGCATAATTGAGTTGCTACACTACATGCATAAAATACAGTGGAGCCCATTTATAATGAACTAGCTGGAGTGCCCGGCGGTTGCCGAGGCTTTTTCGAGGGCATGTTGTTGTTGGAAGAGAGAGGGCGCGCGCGACTGGGGGGGGGGGCCGAGGGAGGGAGCGGGCGACTGGGGGGGGGGGGGGGGAAAAGAGGGAGGGCGCGCGCGACGGGGGGGGGGGCCCGAGAGGGGGGAAAGAGAGCGGGCGACGGGGGGTGGGGGAAAGAGAGCGGGCGACGGGGGGGGGGGGGGGGGGGAAAGAGAGCGGGCGACGGGGGGGGGGGGGGAAATAGAGCGGGCGACGGGGGGGAAGAGAGCGGGCGACGGGGGGGGGGGAAGAGAGCGGGCGACGGGGGGGGGAAGAGAGCGGGCGACGGGGGGGGGGGGAAGAGAGCGGGCGACGGGGGGGGAAGAGAGCGGGCGACGGGGGGGGAAGAGAGCGCGCGACGGGGGGGGAAGAGAGCGCGCGACGGGGGGGGGAAGAGAGCGCGCGACGGGGGGGGAAGAGAGCGCGCGACGGGGGGGGGAAGAGAGCGCGCGACGGGGGGGGGGGGGAAGAGAGCGCGCGACGGGGGGGGGGGGAAGAGAGCGCGCGACGGGGGGGGGGGAAGAGAGCGCGCGACGGGGGGGAAGAGAGCGCGCGACGGGGGGGAAGAGAGCGCGCGACGGGGGGGAAGAGAGCGCGCGACGGGGGGGAAGAGAGCGCGCGACGGGGGGGAAGAGAGCGCGCGACGGGGGGGAAGAGAGCGCGCGACGGGGGGGAAGAGAGCGCGCGACGGGGGGGAAGAGAGCGCGCGACGGGGGGGAAGAGAGCGCGCGACGGGGGGGGAAGAGAGCGCGCGACGGGGGGGGAAGAGAGCGCGCGACGGGGGGGGAAGAGAGCGCGCGACGGGGGGGAAGAGAGCGCGCGACGGGGGGGAAGAGAGCGCGCGACGGGGGGGGGGAAGAGAGCGCGCGACGGGGGGGAAGAGAGCGCGCGACGGGGGGGGAAGAGACCGCGCGACGGGGGGGGTGGCAAGAGAGCGCGCGACGGGCGGGGCAAGAGAGCGCGCGACGGGGGGGGCAAGAGAGCGCGCGACGGGGGGGGCAAGAGAGCGCGCGACGGGGGGGGCAAGAGAGCGCGCGACGGGGGGGGCAAGAGAGCGCGCGACGGGGGGGGCAAGAGAGCGCGCGACGGGGGGGGCAAGAGAGCGCGCGACGGGGGGGGCAAGAGAGCGCGCGACGGGGGGGGCAAGAGAGCGCGCGACGGGGGGGGGGCAAGAGAGCGCGCGACGGGGGGGGGCAAGAGAGCGCGCGACGGGGGGGCAAGAGAGCGCGCGACGGGGGGGCAAGAGAGCGCGCGACGGGGGGGCAAGAGAGCGCGCGACGGGGGGGCAAGAGAGCGCGCGACGGGGGGGCAAGAGAGCGCGCGACGGGGGGGCAAGAGAGCGCGCGACGGGGGGGCAAGAGAGCGCGCGACGGGGGGGGCGGCAAGAGAGCGCGCGACGGGGGGGGCAAGAGAGCGCGCGACGGGGGGGGCAAGAGAGCGCGCGACGGGGGGGGCAAGAGAGCGCGCGACGGGGGGGGCAAGAGAGCGCGCGACGGGGGGGGCAAGAGAGCGCGCGACGGGGGGGGCAAGAGAGCGCGCGACGGGGGGGGGGGGCAAGAGAGCGCGCGACGGGGGGGGAAGGGGGAATGGGGGAGGGGGGGAATTGGGGGAGGGGGGGGAATTGAGGGAGGGGGGAATTGGGGGAGGGGGGAATTGGGGGAGGGGGGGAATTGGGGGAGGGGGGGAATTGGGGGAGGGGGGAATTGGGGAGGGGGGAATTGGGGAGGGGAGGGGAGGGGAAGGGGGAAGGGGGGGAGGGGAAGGGGAGTCCCCGAGCCCCGCCCCCCAACCCCCGATGTCCCGCCCCCCCCGTCCCCCGATGTCCCGCCCCCCCGATGTCCCGCCCCCCGATCTCCCGCCCCCCGATGTCCCGCCCCCCAATCTCCCGATGTTCCGCCCCGCGATCTCCCGATGTCCCGCCCCCCGATCTCCCGATGTCCCGCCCCGCGGTCTCCCGATCTCCCATCCCCCGATGTCGCGAGCCCCGCCCCCTGATGTCCCGAGCCCTGCCCCCCGATGTCCCGAGCCCCGCCCCCCCGCCCGCCGGAGCCCCGCCCTCCTGAGCTGGCTTCAAGACCGCCGATTGCGGCTGTGGGAGACGGCCGGCGGGCCCGGTTGCCGGGGTAACCCTTCCCGCTCTCCAAGCCCCGCCCGAGATCCGCACTCCCGAGAGCCCCCCCCCCCGTCCGAGCGGGGGAACAGAGACACGCCGCGTCTCAGCTGCTCCTGCTGCGCGCGCACCCTGTGTATGTCCCGTGACCCTCGTGGCTGACGCCGTTGCCCCGGGTAACGTGACGGCGGGTTGGGGGTCGGGTGGGGGCTTAGCAGAAGCCGTGGGACAATTACCTAGCTCGGGCGTGGCTGGGCAGGAGAGGCCCAGGCTTTGAGGCCTAGGTTCTGAGGCCTTACAAAAACGGGGAAAGGTAGCAAAAAGAATCTTCGGGTTAGAGAAAATATTTACAAATGAATGAAGTTTTTTTAAAAACAATTTAATAAAAGCAATTTTTTTTGCTGGAAATGTAGGTTTGAAGAGAAAACGCAGAAAGCGGGAAAAAGAATGGAATCAAGATGGCTGACACTCACCTCGGTTCAGAACGATAAGGCCCGCCCACACACGCACCGATTGGTCGACCGTCAGGTCACCGAAGCGTAGGATTGGTCAATCGTCCCGTCACTCGACTGTAGGAGGGCCCGCCCGCACGCACCAGGAACCCGGCGTACGATTGGTCGACCTCGAGGTCACTCTATCGCTAATGAGCGGATAATGAGATGCTAATGAGTGGAATTTTGAACGTTTTTTGAATACCGCGGGCGCAATTTTTGTCCGGGCCAAAACGTAAATACGCTTACGACCGTTTTGGAATGGTAAGCTTTCTTTTGACGTAACGCACGCGTAGGTACGCTCTGTAACTTTCGAGTGCATAGCCGGACAGACGCACACCGGAGGACAGACTGACAGACAGACAGATAGACAGACAGATGTATCCGTTTATATATATAATAAAGAAGATTATGACATTATTTAGAGTGAAAATATGACATCAATATTTACTTAATATGTAACAATATAAAGCAATGCTTCTGTTATGATGAAACTACACAATATCTGGTAATGTGGCATTGCCCTATAACCTATAACCAAAGAAGAACACTTCACTTGTTATTGTGATAAAAACTTGTGCCCACTCCAGGAAGTTGTGTGTTTTCAGACAGTATGAAGTTTATTAAATGAATAATTCATAGCACAAAATAGATACTGCAGATTTCCGTTGAATACAAAACTTTTAACCTATGCCTCCTTAGATATAATGGCAGCAAGTATGGGTGCCAGGAACAGAAGTTGGATGGTTAGCATTTTAGTGGAAATGGGGTCAAGGGAGCAGAAGGTGGGTCTCATGAATAAGATGATCTCAACAGTGTAGTGTATGTACCCGTCTACCTTTAAGAGAACTATTGTATGTAACCGTTCACCTTTAAGAGAACTATTTTAGGTGCGGCACTACTTTGTTTGGCTTCTGTATACTGTAATACCGACGGTGACCACACCAGTATATAAGTGTTGTGTCAGGATTTATTGGGCAGATTCGCCTAGACCTTCGAATAGTAAAGTCCTGTTTTAAGTTACTCTGGTAGTCTGTGTATTAATTAACTAAACAACCCACAGACTTTACAGTGGCGACGAGTCCGATCGTACCCTGCGGCAACAATACTTCCGAAGCAGTTAACGAGCGTCGAGAAGAGGCAACCGCCCTCGTCATTCTGCTGGGAGAAAACTCGAGTCTGCAGAGCTGGAAAGGAGGAAGAATTCAGAGACAAAGACTTCCATCAGCAACAGGCACTGACTGTCCCTTCTGCCACGGTGAGGAGTGAGCCGATCAGCACGAGAAGCAAGCCGGCCATGGTGACTGTGAGTAAGGGAAAAGTAAAAAGAATAACCGGAGTATAAGGGCGGTGCACTCTACCACGGTCGAGGGGGAAAGGAGCCGGACAGAAGTCGGGCCCAGAGGCGCTGAGACTGGGGCAGCGTGGAGCAAGGAAGCCGCGGTACAGACAGGCTGGGGACGCAACGGCGTCGTGAGACAGCTAGACCGCGACCGGCGAAAAAGGCCGGGCAGCGACCGAAGCCACGAAGCGCGGCGACCGGGAGCGTAGGCGCGGGAAGATATAAAAACTCAGCCGCAGCCAGGGAGGGAAGCACCGGACTGCGAGAGGGCTGGGAGGCGCGATTGGGAGCCGAGCGAGCGGGAGAGGCAGAGCCGACCAAGGGAGACTGAGCGAGAGCCAGTCCAGCGGCTGAAACTGTTCGCCGTCAACGGGGTGTACCCAGCGCCGGTAGAGCTGAGCGAGCGGGAGAGAGACAGAGCCCGAGCAAGGGGAACTGAGCGAGAGCCAGCCCAGCGGCTGAAACTGTTCGCCGTCAACGAGGTGTACCCAGCACCGGTTGCCCTGCCGAGAAAAGGGAAAGCACTGAAGCCGACGCGCAGGCTGTGAACCTGAAAGCCAGCGGCCGTCGCCCGTGGGGAAAGTGTACCCCTCCCGCCAGGGGAAGAAACGTGGGAAGCCGCCATTAGGCGGAGAAGAAGACAGAAGCGGGGAACCGCCATTGAAGTGGGCGGGGAGAGAAGATAAGCGCGGGAAACCGCCATTTTTCGCGGGAACCGCCATCTTGAAAAAAAAAGAAAATTTAAAGAAATAATCCGTGGTGTTATCAGGAAGAGAGGAAGATGCCTAAGCGTGGTAACATCAACGATTTTAATTCCGAGGTAGAAGACTGGGCCACGTATGTGGAACGCATTGAGATCTATGGTGAGGCCAATAAAATAGAAGAAGATGACAAAGCTATAACCTTGCTAAACTCGATGGGCGCGAAGACATACGGGCTCTTGAAGCATCTACTAGCACCAGCTAAACCGGCGGATCAGACTTTCGATGATATTGTGGCTGTTCTGAAGGATCACTTGAACCCCACACCGTTGATGTTGGCGGAACGATTCAAATTCTATGCGAGAACGCAACGGAAAGACGAAAGCAACGCAGAATACTTGGTCAAACTGCGTAGACTAGCGAAATACTGCCAGTTTGGAGGGAATCTGACAGAGGCATTGCGAGACAAGTTCGTGTGCGGATTGGCAAAGGAAGGAACGCAAAAGCGACTACTCGAAGAGAACGACCTTACACTTGACAGGGCTGTCCTTATTGCAGCATCGCACGAAGCCGCAGCGAAGGGAACTGCGGAAATGCAGCTAAAGACAGCGGCACTCAGTGTGGATCAAATTACCTCGACAACAACAAAATGTTATCGTTGTGGGAAGACAACACACGACCAGAACCAATGCTGGTTTAAGAACCAGGAATGTAGGAAATGTGGCAAACTGGGTCACATAGCTAAGGTATGCCGGTCAGGGAAGAAGACCAACAACCAAAGGACCAACAACCAAAGGAAGCCATCACAGGAAAAGTACAACAAGGTACACAAGGTGGCTGAGAAGAGTTCAGACGAACAGAATTCGGACTCAGACCCAAACGGCCAGGAGCTGGGTAGTCTGAGAATTCACAATGTGAGTAAGGAAGCTGACCTACAAACTATCTGGGTCATGCTAAAAATAGCTGGAGTCCAAGTGAAAATGGAGTTGGACACTGGATCAGCTCTATCAGTCATAAATCGAAGGGATTACCACCAGCTATTCTCACATATACCCTTAAGAGATACCAAGTTCGTATTGCAGACATACACGGGGCATAAAGTATACCCCATGGGAAAGGTAAGAGTCAAGGTGAGAGATAGGGGTAAAGAACACCCAAGAATGAACTTATACGTACTACCTGAGGGAGGACCACCACTTCTAGGACGGGAGTGGATCAAGAAAATAGACATGGAATGGCACTATCTAAAAGCCATAACGAGTGAGGACTCGGTGCAGACAATCAGCTCAGATTCTGAATCGGATGACGATAAGACCAACCCAAATGTGAAAGACAAGGCTAAAATGGACTTGCCGACTAAGGTTGGAAAAACGAAGGCATGCAGAAAGGCTTATGCTCCAGAGAAGAACAAAGTTTCAGAACAGATCTCCACCAAACAACGACAACATAGTTTGACAGAGAATTCTGAGTCTGTTCAGTTTAAGGACATATCCATGACGGAAAAACACCGAGCTCGGACTCAACTTTATTTCAAATTACGACAACAATTAGAACAATTGAGTTACCGTCTCGTACAAGAGATGAAAACAATGAAAAAGTTCTATGACACCGAATGGGAAAATCTGGAAAGACAACAGAAGCAGCTAGCTCAAGCAGAGAGCGACCATAGAGCCATCGTGACCAATCACCGATCACATCTCCCTTATGATGTTCAGGAGTTAGAATATTTGCAGAAAGAAGCAAATGAAGAGGAATCTTCAGGAAGCCAGGATTTTATTCCAGTTCTTCTCTACGACTCCTTACAAGCAGAGTTTGAGAAGTTGAAGGAACAGTATGAACAGGCCCAGGCTACAATCCTGGAGGGGGTTAACTCGGCAACCTCCGAAAAGCTAGTTTCAGTGGAAGCTTATGAGCAACTAAAGGTTGAACATGAGCAAGAAGTCCAAAGGCTGCAGGAAATTCTTGATGAGCTCAAGGCCAAGACAGACTCATCGGTAGAAGTTCCATCCATAGATGAGAAATTAGAGGTGAAAGACATGGCAGAACATGAAAGTCAAGATGTCCAAGAACTCATAAAAATATTGAAGGAAACCCAAGACAAATATGAGGCGGCAATGACCGAGGTTCAACAACTTGAAGAACAGATTCAACTGGGAATTCTTTCAGTGAAAGAAAAGGCAACTGTAAGAAACACAGAGACTGTAAGAATGGCCCCTGAACATGAGCTAGAGAGCATCAAGGTGCAACTTCTCCGAGCGCTTAAAGCCAAAGTACAAGAGGAAAAAAAGGTGAAAGCATTGGAGGAAAAGGTGGATGAAATGGAGAAGACTCTGATCCACAGGGTCCCCGTGGAAGAGTTAACGGTCAGCCAACTCCTTCATATGCTGAGAGACAAGACTCTGCAATGGGAACCATTTGAACACAAGCTTCAATCTTCAAAGGGAAGGGGTTCGGAGCTCTCAAAAGTTTGGGGAATAGTTGAGGTTGCAACACAGATTTTACGGGGCTGCCGAAAGTACGCTGAATCACGTCAATGTGAACTACAGAATGTTGAAACAGCTGCTCCAGTAGAAGGATTGAATAGCCCGATCAATCAATCCCCGATGGAAGGGGAAGTACTGGAATCACAAATGAGGTCATTAGTGAAGGATTGGCAGGAAACCCAGGAAGAGCGGGATGAATATGAACGCATGAAGAAGTCTCTTCAGGAAAGATGTCTAGGGAGGGAACAACAGTCGGCTAACGTCCAGTTGGGTAAGGAAGAAGTAGCAGGCCCTCTCGCTAGACTAGCTCAGGACGACACCGAATATTACCATGACCTGTTGAGTGACACGGAATATTACGATGACTTGGTCTGCCCAGCTTGTGATGAAAACTCCCAAAGTGCAGAAATCAGGATGAAGCACTTAAAGTCTAAGGAACATAGGGAGATGGTGGCGCTACAGCTGGCAGCGGATAAGGGAGCCCCGAGAGTCTCCAAGAAGCAGAAAAGAAAAAGACGAAGCAGAAGACGATAACCATCTAAATCATTATCACTTCTATCAGATCATGCACGTGGGCCCCACGAAGGGGGCCAAATCAGTTGGAAAGTAGGAAAAATTACCAAGGCAGTCCAGCTGTTTGTAAAAGTCAGCACTGCTGGTTCAGCAGGACGGAAGTTCAAGCTGTTAAGCCAAGGGAAAGACTAGTGGATGAGTCACGCTAGAAATGTGAACCGGCTACACCACAGAGATGTTGTTCGGACCGAGTCAAGACCAGAGACTGAATCTGTGAACTGTTCCCGCAGAGACTGAATCTGTGAACTGTTTCCCGCAGAGACTATATCTGTGAATTGTTTTACATGAAGTTGATTATATGTTATGTTTAATGGGGAATAAGTATGTTGTAAGCTAAAAAGGGAGGGTTGTAGTGTATGTACCCATCTACCTTTAAGAGAACTATTGTATGTAACCGTTCACCTTTAAGAGAACTATTTTAGGTGTGGCACTACTTTGTTTGGCTTCTGTATATTGTAATACAGACGGTGACCACGCCAGTATATAAGTGTTGTGTCAGGATTTATTGGGCAGATTCGCCCGGACCTTCGAATAGTAAAGTCCTGTTTTAAGTTACTCTGGTGGTCTGTGTATTAATTAACTAAACAACCCACAGACTTTACAAACAGGGCATAGTGGGAGATGGGAGAGAAACTACAGACAGATGGGTGTTCAGGACTAATTTAGGAGGAAACTTGGGAAAGGTTTGGCTTTGTGGACAGTGGATTTGTGAGCTGTAGCAGAGGCACTGACAGGATGGTATCTAGCTTTGCTTCCTGTTGCTGTCATTGTCGTTAGTGAAGAAGAGCAGCTGGGGATGATCTTGGTTCTCTAGGATGATCAGAGGTTAGTGGGCTTTGTAGAGGAAAGAGAGGTCTGGTCGAGTTTGGTGTGATCCAGACAGATCTGGTGATGGATGCCTAAGCCAGTTATGTGCTAATTACATCCAAGTCTACTTTCCTTGAACTTGAGGGAGCAAAGATGGGGGCCGTATGAACAGGAACAACCACGATGGGTGATAGCGAAAATTTTGCTGGGGCAAGATGTAATTTGATAATAGCCATGTCTCACAGGGCAGGTGGTAAAAAGTATAGCCGGGGGTGAGGCTTCGGTAAGGGGCAAGCTGTCATCACCGGTGAGTCAAATTGCAGTCAAAGCCATAATATCAATACAATCATCCACAATGAGGTTGTGGTGACAAAGGCCTTGTTTGAAACGAAACAGAAGTCTTCCCTCATGAAATGGCCCTATGGAGCTAAGGATTTTGTGTTATAAGCAATAATAGAGAGCCTTAGCATTACAGTGTATTATCTCCAAGAAGGACCGGTTTCTCAGCTAGTATCGGACACAGATCTTAACAAGTTATGACACAAATTGCAAAGATAAAACTTATGATAAGCAGAAGTTCAAATAATATTTTGGAAATTATGGAAACCTAAATTACAATTTGGTCTTCATACAAATTTGGAAATTTCTAATTTGAATACTTATTGGCCAAGTAATTCGGGTCCCAACGCGTGAGTACGGACGGGGTACTCATGCGTGGGCCCGGTGGAATTGCCGGTTTTCAGCATGCGCGGAAAACCGGCATTTCCTTTCCTCTGAACCAAGGGGTTCAGAGGTCGAACGCGTGCGCGCAGGAGTCTGCGTGTGCGTGCTGAAATTCCTTTATTTTTAAAGGTTTGCCCGTGCGTGAAGGCCTCAACCTTTTACGAATGAAAAAAGCAGACGTAAGGACTTAGTTTTCAAAAGTAAGTGGCCTAATAAGTAAAGTTAGAATTTTTTTTCCCACAGGTTTATTATTTTTAAAGACTTTACAGTAAGGTAAGTATAATTTTAGACCCGATTTATTAAAAAAATAAAATTCAGAAATTTGAATAATTGTTTAAAATAGTTTTTTTTACAGTTATTAATAGTTCATTTAATTAGTGGGATTTTTAAAAAAACTTTTATTTGCAGTTTAAGTACTGTTTTGGGCCGCCGGAGTTTTCATGAGTTTGACAGTTCTTACTATCAAACTCATGAATGAACTTTTGCAACCTCCGATTGGTTGCCCAGTGCTCACGTGATCCCAGCCGGCTCATCGAACTAACTACGCCACTGGATCACGCAAGCACAGCGCGCCGGGAGCTGAACCGGGCCACTGACAGGAAATTCACGCAGGGCCAGGCTTCAACTGTCGGCGCGCTATGTAAGTGTAGGTCGGGGGCTTGCACCCGCAGGAAGCCCCCGACACCAATTTCTGGGCCATTAAAATGTTATTTGAAGAGAATCGGATGGCAAAAGAACCCTACTGCTGCTGTCAACTTACTTGATTTGGAAGCAATCAAGAACCATCATCTTTTAAAACCCAATACCTGCTCATGCCAAACTAAGCAAAAAACTCAGCAGAGGCAATTTAAAAATAGCAACACCTGATCGATTTGGAAACAGCTAACCTAAGTGTGCATCAGACATGCTCTGTGGGAAATCCCCTGACTCAACACCAATCCTGGAATATAATTTTAAGGCGCTCAAACGAGATTGGATATAACCTAAAATGTGACCTCCATTAGACACCATAAATAACACAAGCTACCTAGTTCCAATCAACATAAGGGCCACTGAGAATCTACAAGAGCCAATTTGGATGTCTTCCAACACTACTCGTGTTAAACTGGCATTGTGCAATCATCAACTGAAACTCTGTTTCTCGACATCTGATCTGTCAGTTTCCTCTCCTATGCTCACTAATGACATGAAACTAGAAAGATGTTCCAATGGCCATTAATTTGCATTTTTTTAAATACAAGTTGATACGATATACACACACACTATATATATGCATTGTTTTTGATAAGATATCTCCATATTTACACATTTTACCCGGAAAAGTAGTCCAGCCATTTGTTCCGCAAAAATATCCCGTTTGTGCAAATCCTGTTGCTTTTGCATAATTGTTTCAGTGATCTTGAGCAACACTCGCAAAAGTTGTTCCCTGTATTAAAGAAAAAAATACTAAAACCACATCTAAAAACAACATATTAGGGGTAATTTTTCCAACTTCTTACACCTGGTGGGGAGCCTCACCTGTTGGCAGCATATATCAGAATTCTGGTGACACATGATAGTCTGAACATTAATTTAAAGGATCAGAAGATCATGTGCAGTGTGAAAATGAATTTCCAATATGCATAATCAGTGCGCGAGGCTTCCTATTGGGAGCGAGAAGTCATAAATTTGTCTCTATTGTAGCACTGTGCAAAGTTATCATTTTTCAAATTCAACTGCCGGAACAGCAACAAATTTCAGGGAAAAATAAAACTGTCCCATAACCCTAGCAGTAGAACGTTGGACTTCCATGCTAAGGACCTTGGTTTGACTCCTAAACCTCTGCTGACATTCCAACGCTGCAATGGGCAAGTTACATCGGCCACTTTTCATTACAGGGATATTTCATTGCATCTTAAGTGTGGCAGGGGAATTGTATTTTTAAATATTGCCAGGAGGACAAGGTAAATACACCACCTAAATAATGTTGGATACAAGGAGTCAGAAGAAAGTGGGAAATTAACATTTTTTTTAAAAAATAAGAAAACCTGCAAACTTCAGATTAGACAGAATCAGTTTAAGGTAAACTATTTATTTTGGCGTTAAATGCATAATAGAAATCATCATTGGCCAACTAAAATCTACATTAAAAATGATGTTGTCACACATCTGAGGAACATTTGCAATGGTTTTACTCATTCAAAACTATAAATAAAGATATAAATATAAAGAAAAATAGTGCAGCCTGATGCTCAAACTCACCATGTCTTTCTGCTCATGGTTAATTCCATGATCATGTGCCTATAGATACTCAGGACTGCCTTGCACACATCAATCTGCTCATCAAGGATCTTTGAGACATCAGTGCAGGGTTCCAACAAGAACACATTTGCAGAATTTGTCAAAAATACCTTTTAAAAAATTACAAATATCACTGTCAAAATGTATCTATTAGGGGTATCCTTGACTTCTATAGGAACAACTGATTCCTCTCAATAATTGTTACTAAAAGTTATTAATGCACTACACATTGATTCACTTCAAAGCATGTTAAATCAAAATATCAATTGCACTTTCTCCAAAAAATCATCTTTTACTGTCAGAGCCATTTTATATGACTTCTGCATGCCCTGTCCCTTGGCTATTTTAGATAATTGGAAGTGAATAGCTAAATAACTATTGGTCTCTACAGCAGTTTGAACAAACAGGATCACAACATAAAAGCAAAATACTGCAGATGCTGCAAATCTGAAATAAAAACAGAAAATGCTGGAAACACTCAGCTGGTCAGACAGCATGGCCGGAATTTTCTGTACTTGGGCAGGTCGGGCGTGGGCAGTCAGCGTGGCCCCATTGCTGCTTCCATCCTGCTCCAGAAACTGACTTTGCGATATTGGGGCCTATTAAGCCCGCCCAGCGAGTTACCCGGCTCAATTAGATGGTGCGGGTCTGATGACATCATCCATGACGCATTTTCAGCCAGAGTATTTAAAGAAGCCATGGGCACATTGCATTTGAAGGTTCATCTAGGATTCTGCAGGCAGCACACTGGAGGTTTCCATTGCTCCAAACATTTGGAGAGATGGCTGCACAGAGGCAGAGGGCTGCACCCAGGTTCTCCGATGACTCCCTACATATCCTTGTGGAGGGAGTCAGAGCACTCAGGGAGGTCCTCTTCCCTTCCAAGGGGCGGAAGAGACCTCCCCAGGAGACAAAAATAGCCTGGCTCCAAATTGCAGAGGAGGTCAACAGCAGGAATGTGTTCAGGAGGACCGGAGTGCAGTGCCGCATTAGATCTGAAAAGGTGAGTACAAAGCCACACTCAACTTCATCCTGCTGTGCTTCTTATCACATCCCCATCACTGCCTTCCCAACCCTACTCCTGCATATCTTTACTCACACAAACATACCTTGCACATCCACCCATCCCTCTCTATCTACATACTCACATCCTCATCTTACTAGCCACCCCTCACACTCACCCTCATCCTAATGCAATCATACCAACTAACAACACGCAAGGAGCCCACTTGGCATTGCCACCCCAACCCATCATAGTTTCCCTCTAAAGGTGTAACCCATCTATTCCTTACACTCATTCCATCACTCTCACTCAACCTTCTCTTCGTTCCCTCCTTGCAGTGGAAAAGAGCACACAATAAGAGGGAGAGGGAGAGAACTGGAGGTGGGCCTCCATTATTTGTGACTTTCACAACAGCAGAGGAGGCTGTGTTGGAAGTCTCGGAAGTGGCTGAGCAGCTGGAGGTGGGAAACGGAGAGAGGGGCACATCTCAGCAACCTGGTGACAGAATTACTTAACAGCTACATAATAATATAAGAAATAAAAGCAGGAGTACGCCATACGGCCCCTTGAGCCTGCTCCGCCATTCAATAAGATCATGCTGATCATCGACCTCAACTCAACTTTCCCGCCTGATCTCCATATCCCGCGATTCCCCTAGAGTCCAAAAATCTATCTATCTGTCTCAGCCTTGAACAGACTCAAAGACTCAGCACTCACAGCTCTCTGGGGCAGAGAATTCCAAAGAATCACAACCCTCTGAGTGAAGAAATTCCTCCTCATCTCAGTCTTAAATGGCCTACCCCTTATCCTGAGACTATGCCCCCTAGTTCTAGACACTCCAGCCAGGAGAAACAACCTCTCAGCATCTACCCTGTCAATCCCCTTCAGAATCTTGTATGTTTCAATGAGATCACCTCTCATTCTTCTAAACTCGAAAGAGTACAGGCCCATTCTACACAATCTCTCATCATAGGACAGCCCTCTCATCCCAGGAATCAATCTAGTGAACCTTCGTTGCACCGCCTCCAAGGCAAGTATATCCTTCCTTAGATAACGAGACCAAAACTGTGCACAGTACTCCAGGTGCGGTCTCACCAAGGCCCTGTACAATTGTAGCAAGACTTCCCTACTCTTATACTCCAACCCCCTTGTAATAAAGGCCAACATGCCATTTGCCTTCCTTATTGCTTGCAGTAACTGCAGCTAGCTTTGTGTTTCTTGCACGAGGACACCCAAATCTCTCTGAACACCAACATTTGAAAATTTCTCACCATTTAAAAAATATTCTGTTTTTCTATTCTTCCCACCAAAGTGAATAACCTCACATTTCCCTACATTATACTCCATCTGCCATCTTACTGCCCACTCACTTAGTCTATCTATCTCCCTTTGCAGACTCTGTGGGCTGGATTTTCATTGGGCCATGGAGTCGGGATTGGAGGCGTGTGGGGGTTTAAAATCCCTAAATCGGGGGTCCCGACCCCATCCCGCCCCCAACCCACCTCCATGCCAGTTTCAAAGGAGGCGAGTACCCGCCCCGCACTGGGACCTGCCTCCCCGAGACAGGAAGGGGATTAGTGCCAATTAACTGCCTGTTAACAGGTAGTTAACAGGCAGTTTTTAGCCTTATCCCTATTTTCATTGTTGAAATGTGGGATTCCAGACGGCTCCAAACCACGCCAAGTTAGCGAGGCGGGCCGTCGGGATGTAGGGCTTGGACGGGACGAGATGTCCGGTGTTCAGGTGAGTGATGGGTGCATGAGTGCAGAGGTAAATGTGTTTGGTCTGTGTAAAGTGTTTAAAGAAGTTCTACTAACCTTTACAGCCTTCCTTCCTTCAGGTCTCGGGAGTCCCTCATCTCACCGTCACAGAAAGCAGAATGGCCGCGATCTGTCAAAATCTGCAGCCTCTGCTTTCTGTTCCGGGAAGATCTCTAAATCATCCCGAGAGGAAGGAATTAACATGGAGTACAGATTGTCAGTGTTTGACAGCTTCAAACAGCTGTGAAACGCTGATATTTCATCTGTCCAAAGGTCTTGACAGATGAAATTTCAATCTGTGACGTCACCTGTTGCCGGGTGGCCCTTAATTGGCCTGCTGAGCCCGCTGGGTGGGCTCAATAAGGTCGATCAAGTCAAAATCATGTGGGTTGGCTAGAACTTGATGGAGGCGGGACTACAACCCCAAAAGTTGAAGTCCCGCCTCCTCAATGAAAATCCAGCCCTGTGTTCGCCTCACAGCTTACTGGCAAACTTGGATACATTACACTCGGTCCCTTCATCTAGGTCATTAATATAGATTGTAAATAGCTGAGGCCCCAACATTGATCCTTGTGGCACCTCACTAGTTACAGCCTGCCAACCTGAAAAAGATCCGTTTATCCTTATTCTCTCTTTTCTGTCCGTTAACCAATCCTCCATCGATGGCATACATCAGTCACTCATATGGGGACTGAATGGTCATGTGTATAATGGTATGTGCACCCATTCTTCATGGCATATCTAACACAGCTCTTTACTCTCCCACAGGCCCAACAAGAGCACCCCCCCCCCACACTGTCCAGGAGGAAGAACAAGATGACTCCTCAGAGGAGCCTCCAGCCTCTGAGGGCACAGCATCACCAGGCATGAGCATACCCAGCACCAACGCTGAGACGTACACCTCAGTGGGTCCAACACAAGCTAGAGTAGTGTTGTCACCAGACCCGTCACAAGGGAGCAAGAGCAGATGGTGGAGACAGGGACAGCAGCGGAGGCTCATCGCCGGTGGGCACAGGACGCTCCCAGCTCTGCTCAGCTACATGCAGAC
This sequence comes from Somniosus microcephalus, assembly GCF_052327205.1. Classification (NCBI taxonomy): domain Eukaryota; kingdom Metazoa; phylum Chordata; class Chondrichthyes; order Squaliformes; family Somniosidae; genus Somniosus; species Somniosus microcephalus. Next base: position 157,013,757 of record NC_140989.1, on the reverse strand, counting down.
GCTGAGCCTCAGGGGCCATCCAGAAAGAGGGTGATCCTGACGCTGCAGCAAGAAGTGTAGGAGGCTCTGACAAGTTTTGCAAGAGTGATGTCTGCAAATGTTCAGAGAACGGAGGAGTCCATCTCCAACATGAACACCACCATGTCGTAGGCGATGGTGACTGTAGGCTCTTCCTTGGATAGGATGGCCACCTGCATGGAGCAGCTAGTGCGCCACTCACAGGAGCACATGCTATCTACGGAGAATAGATGACTATCTATGGAGAACAGATGGTAGACGCTCATACACCTCCTCTCTAGGAGGGATGTAAATGTAGACTTGAGTCCTCATGGCCCCACTGATGTGCAGCAAGGTGCTCTCCAGCTCCTTGCTAGCAGAGAAGTGCAGCCCATGAAAGGGATGATGGCAAGAGGGAAGTGTGGGCTCCTCTCAAAGCACTGACACTTCTTCTCAGTTGCCCTGCCCCGCCTCAGTCAGAGCCCCAGATGGCTCCTTGGATCGAGGTGGAGCAGACTTTGGCGGGGCCATCAGAGGCTCCAAAACCCAGAGGACATCCGCCAACAGTGTCTAAGCAGTCGCAGCAGGGAAGTAAGCAGGCTGCCTCTACCTCTGCTGAAGCCACAGGGGTAGCACCTCGTAGAAGCATGCAGAAGAGAAAGATGAAACACAAGTAGATTCAAAAGGGTAGCCACTTGGGTGTTTTAGCCAATGTTAATGGCAAGTTTCCATTAATGTGATGTCAACCATCAAAATCTTTATTTTCACCACTTTCCCATCTTGGACACATTTGTGTGCACCTTTGGAAGTGGCTTGGTGAGTTGCAGTGAATGGTGAGACATAATGGTACCTTCCACCAATGGTGAATGTATTGGTCATTGTGGGGATGATTTATGGTGTTGCTGTGGGGTGGTGCCAACTTGGCGCAGCATGCGGCAGCCATATGTTAAAAGTTAAGTTAAGTAAATCTGGACATGATGAGGCCATCCCTGGCCTCCCGTGCAGCAATGTGCTTGGGTGCTGATACCCTCTGTCCTGTGCAGCATCAGGTGGTTGCGGAGAAGGTTGGTAGTGTTGTTGTTGGTGCTGCTGGTGCTCATTGTGGTCAAATTCTGAGGACCAAGGTGAGACAGTATAAACATAAGAACATAAGAAATAGGAGCAGGAGTAGGTCATTTGGCCCCTCGAGCCTGCTCCGCCATTCAATAAGATCATGGCTGATCTGAGCTTGGCCTCAACTCCACTTTCCTGCCCACTCCCCAAAACCCCTGACTCCCCTATAGTTCAAAAATCTGTCTATCTCCACCTTAAATATATTCAATGACCCAGCCTTCACAGCTCTTTGGGGTAGACAATTCCAAAGATTCACGACCCTCAGAAGAAATTCCTCATCTCAGTTTTAAATGGGTGACCCCTTATTCTGAAACTATGACCCCTAGTTCTAGATTCTCCCTTGATGGTAAACATCCTCTCTGCATCTACCCTGTCAAGCCCCCTCAGAATCTTGTGTTTCAATAAGATCACTTCTCATTCTTCTAAAATCCAATGAGAATAGGTCCAACCCGCTCAACCTTTCTTCAAAGACAACCCCCTCATCTCGGGAATCAACCGAGTGAATCTTCTCTGAATTGCCTCCAATGCATGTATATCCCTCCTTAAATAAGGAGACCAAAACTGTGCGCAGTACTCCAGGTCTGGTCTCACCAACGTCCTGTACAGTTGTAGTAAGACTTCCCTACTTTTATACTCCATCCCCCTTGCAATAAAGGCCAGCATTCAATTTGCCTTCCTAATTACTTGCTGTACCTGCATGCTAACTTTTTGTGTTTCATGTACAAGGACCCCCAAATCCCTCTGTACGGCAGCATTTTGTAGTCTCTCTCCATTTAAATAATAATTTGCTTTTTTATTCTTCTTACCAAAGTGGATAGCCTCACATTTTCCCACATTATACTCCATCTGCCAAATGTTTGCCCACTCACTTAACCGATCTATATCCCTTTGCAGATTCTGTGTGTCCTCCTCACAACTTGCTTTCTAACCTATCATTGTATCATCAGCAAATTTGGCACCCATGCTGATGGAATAGATGGCAGGTCAAGTAGAGTTGACAGAAGCAATCTGTCAATGGTGAGAGAGGTTCTTCCAATAAGGTGACACTGGATGAAGACTTTGCTGGAAACACTTGCAGCCTGCAGAAAGTTAAATCTGTGCTGACAATGTAGTCAGCAATAGCTTCTGCCTGAGGAAAGGTGATCAGCTGTGAGGTTGGAGCTTTTATAGTACATTTGATGCTGTCAAGTAATCAGTTGGAGCAATGGCCACTCAACTCCCGCCTGAGGTTGACAGACGTGGTTCCTGAGCTGCGTGAATCCCATGGCTATGCAGGGAAATTTCAAATGTAGGGGAAAAAAGGCTTTTAAGTGTCTGACAGCAAGCTTTAATTTCAATTAGGTCGCCCGCCACTGCCGGTCGGGTCGCTGCCGCACCGACAAATGCACAGAGGGAAAGGCGTGTGGGTGCAGGATGACGATGGGTTCCCGACCTGCTCTGACTTTTTTCAAATTTGCCGCACCCACACGGACCCCAGAAAATTCCGGCCCATATGTTTAGAAAGAAACAGAGTTAACATTTCTGGTCGAACCTTTCATCAGTACTAGAGAATGGTTGAGATGAACAGCTTTTAAACAAGTACAGAACTTGGGAAAAGGGGGCAGGAAAAGAACAAAAGGTAGAGGTCTGTGATAGGGTGGAAGGCAGGAGTGATGAAATGACAAAAAAGTGATGATGGTGCAAGGAAAAAGGAGGTGATAATGACTCAAGTATCGAAACAAAAGATGGGTCCAGGTGGTGTAAATAGTTACAGCAGGAAAATAGAGGAAGCCTAAAGCATGGAAAATCTGGCAAAGAAAAGGCTCCCATGACCTGGGAATGTGGCATAAGAAAGCCGTGTAGACCACCCGCTGGCCCTGTACCGAAAGGGGATCTCTACCCCAAGCACCAGGCCCCAACTTCATCCACTCCCAGCGGCTCTGGTGCAGCCATCCCCCGGGAACAAGACCTGCAAGCAAGTGTTGCAGTTAGCACTACATTGGTTGTTGCATTCAAGGTCACTGCAGCCCTCAACTTTTTTTTTGCCTCCAGCTCCTTCCAGGCTGCCACAAAAGAAATTAGCAACATCAGTCAGTCTGCAGTTTATGTCTGCATTAAGCAGAGGTGACTGTTACAATGTTTGCTAAAGTACTTTTCAGACAACCAGAAGCAGCAGGTTAGGGCTCTGCAGTTTGTTGTAGGCTGCCTTTAAGTAATGGCTGCCCTGCCAAATTTCCTACCCTTCCAATTGGTGAGCTGTCGACAGGGAGCACAATTAGTGCTGGTTGCTTGCCAATGCATCAGATGGACAGTGTAGATACCCCATTCATTATGGGCCAATATACGTAAAGATACCCCAATTGTTCCTGAATTAGGAGGGCGTTGGAAATGTCATACTGAAGGTAGCAACGAGTCAAGATGAATATAGAACGCATGGTCGGATAGGTATTCTGGAGTTCTGCTGGAGAATGGGAGGAGAGGGGGAGAGGAAGTGCGAGAGTGTTCCCTGTAGAAATCAAGGGTTGCCCCACTGGCCGTATCCATTAAGGCCATAGCAGGCTGCACGATATGTGAAAGCAACTCACTGGGCACTGCAATACTATATGATAGAGCTAAGCATGCTGAAATCCCCCAGTGACACTCCAATCGTGGATGTGCCACCAATTGAGAGCTATTAGCAAGGGCCATACATTTCTCTGTTGAGAGGGAAAATTTGAAGAAGCATTTCCAGACCACACTTCCCAGCACCCAATTAAAAAAAACATTTGCAGAGACCCAGAAGCAGAGCACCTATATGGAGAAGCAAAAAAACTTTTAAAAAGTGTCACCCTTCAACAAAAATTAGATCGGCTCACAAAAGAACTCGATCAGCACTCACTTGCAATGTTGATTGAGTACCAGCCTGGATATTTGCATTTTCCTCTTCAAAAACACAGCCCCGGTTGATAGCATTTGTAAATGAATATGTTCTTCCCCAGCTAGATGTGCGTCTGTGCCTCGACTGTTGAATGGTCTTTAAAAGCAAAAAAAAAATACATTTTACCTAATATTAATGTGCAACCCTGGAAATAGAACAAACCTCCTTTCCATTATTCTAACCAGTCTACCAGCATTGACAGATAGACAAAATTCTATCATTCCAGAAACTATCAGCCGTCACTGTACCATGCAACAAACAGCAAACTTGTGTAGATGGATCATGTATGAATAAATCTATACAGTCCCCACAATGCCAAATCTGGAGATTTGCCTAGAATACCATCTATGAGCCAGATTTCTGTGGTGTACAGTAAGACATTAAGCCATTCTTCTGCAATTGCTATTTTCTTTCCTTTTATCAAGTATCCACTTTGTTTTTATTTCTTACGAGATTTAAATTCACACAACAGACATACACGACATGCATGCCAAAGAGACAGAAAGAGGACAACAGAAGACACACAAACAACACAAACCTATTAATGATATTCACACACACAGAATGGCTCAGGCAAGATAATTTAACATGAAGCTGAACTTGAGAAAAAAATTGCATTTATACTATTGCTTATTACATCCCTCAAACATCCCAAAGCACTTCACATAGAATGGTTTACTTAGAACATAATGCATGGAAAAAGAAAAGGCCATTTAATCTTCCACAATCCCCAATCTGCCCTATCATGGATTCTATCCCCATTCATTTAATTTCCAGAAGAAATATTATATAAGTTTCCACTTACCACCCACCCCTCCAAAAAAGGCGAACAGGACAACACTCTGGAATTTTATTTAATTTTATGGCTTATATTATTCATTCTTGGAATTACATTTCCATAGCGGCAGGAAAAGACCATCAATAATCAAAATAACTCAGAAAAAGAGGTGTTTTGGGATAGAAATACAGAGTAAATACAAAGTTTCCTTCATTCAAAGGAAGACACTTCTGTTAATGCTTTTAATAATTTACCCTGATCAATTATTCAGATTTGCAATGTAAAAAAATATTTTTGTCTTGAGAAATTTTAATTTTAGAAATCCAATTAAGTCATATGGGGTGTCTTACGTTAATATTTGCTCTCCTTTTCAAAGCTTCAAGCACTCACAGGTCAAGTACAACATGACAAAATGCAGAGTATGGTCCCTGCGCGAAACCCCAGGAATGTCTTAAACCCAATCTCAGAAGCACATCCACTACTGCACCTATATGAATTGATAAGTTTCACTCAACACAAACCTTGTGGCTGCTCTAGAAAGATCATTACCCCATCATTTTATACTTGGACTGAATGCAAACCCTAGAGGATGCAGGAGGTTTGAAGAATATATGCAGGCCAATAAAGCAACACTGCCAGCTTTGAATACTATTAGCCAAGAAAACATAAATGTCATGAAAATAGAAAAAGTGGTTAATTGTTACAATGCGTATTTTTAAATTCTTATTTGTTTACCTCTTTGTTATCGGTCAGTGTTACAGAAAGATGCTCTGGATGGTCAATTACATCTTCATCGGTCTCCATCTTTTCTGGCTCTGCCATAAATGAAGGTTTGTTTTCTTGCAAAATCCATTTCCGATAAACCTTCACTACCTTTTTTATTGCTGATGCTTCACAAGATGGTAGTAGAAAACCCTAAAAGTATGAGACACAACTTAGATATGCAAGTTCCACTAACTACCACATCTGGCTAGGTATAGTTATATTTATTAATACAAGGCAGTTACTAGGAAGTAAACCTTAATTTAATTATATTTTAAACTGGAAACTTATGAGAAGCACCTCTGATTGATTGAGATCTTTCAAAAATTTATTAAATCGAGAAAGTCAAGAATTTCTTCTCAAAAGAAAGTTCTGTGACAACAGGGATTCCTTCAAACTAATCTGAACTGCAGGAAGAAGTAATGTTCGCTGGGTGATATACGATAGTCGGGGGTCATGCATGTGAACAGTAATGGTTATACAGTAGCATTTCGCTACAATGTCCTTTATTTCCAACAATTCAACTCATTAGATTTGCCTTTCAATCTCTTGAGGAATCAAGCAGTGGTAGAAGCACAAAGTCAGGACAAGCATTACTTGACTATGTAAGGGGTGAAACTGGAATTTGGAGAAAAAAATTACACAGTGAAATTTGTTTTTAATGATGATTGGTTATAGTGACTGCTCGGCTTTATAGATCATTTATGCTAGCGAGTTTGCAGATGGTTGGAATAATCGACAGACACTTTGTTGTAAGGTTCAATTCTGAAGCTGTTTTCTTTGATATTTCACAGTATGGAAGGAACTTAACAAGGAGTGCCTATTAAAGACAATTTCAACTGGAATGACCGGACTTGGATATAAAAGCAGCCTCAGTTGTATTTCCTCAGTTGCCCCTTGAGTATCACAGCACTGGGCACAAAGCAACACCTGAAACCAATTGACAGGGATTCTTTGGTCACAGGGGAAAAAAACTTCCAATATTACAGAACAAATTCAATAACCATATATAAGTAGCAAATATAATAAATTTGTGAAATGGTGTCTAAGTGCAGTACACAGAATTTACAGCACAGAAACAGGCCATTCGGCCCAATTAGTCTGTGCCGGTGTTTATGTTCCATACGAGCCTCCTCCCACCCTACTTCATCTAACCCGATCAGGATATCCTTCTATTCCTTTCTCCCTCATGTACTTATCTAGCCTCACCTTAAATGCAACTATCCTATTTGCCTCAACTGTTCCTTGTGGTAGCAAGTTTCACATTCTAACCACTCTCTGGGTAAAGAAGTTTCTCCTGAATTCCTTATTAGTGACTATCTTATATTTATAACCACTAGTTTTGGACTGTCCACAAGTGGAAACATCTTCTCTATGTCGAGCTCATCAAGCTCCTTCATAATCTTGAAGACCTGTGTCAGGTCCCTACTCAGTCTTCTCTTTACTGGAGAATTTTTCTCCAAGTGTAATTTCGATGTTCCTTAAACAGCCTAAATCAGATTTTACAATACTTTGTGTCCGACATTAGGGTAATTTAATATGCAATCTAAATTCAAAAAGCTGCTTCGAAGTATTTCAACTATTAAAATGTGACTAGTTCAAAATTAGCAAGAATCAGAACTGCCATTATGCTGCTCTGCTTAGCTTTTGCTTTTCATGACATGTAACTATTATACAGGACTTTAATTAAAACAGAAACTCCACTGTGTTATTGATCAAGACACCTATAGACCAGGATGAACATTACATAAGAACATAAGAAGTAGGAGCAGGAGTAGGCCATACGGCCCCTCGGGCCTGCTCCGCCATTCAATAGGATCATGGCTGATCCGAATCTAGACTCGCGTCCACTTCCCTGCCCTCTCCCCGTAACCCTTAATTCCCTTATCTGCTAGGAAACTGTCTATCTCCGTTTTAAATTTATTTAATGTTGCAGCTTCCACAGCTCTCTGGGGTAGCAAATTCCATAGATTTACTACCCTCTGAGTGAAGAAGTTTCTCCTCATCTCAGTTTTGAAAGGGCAGCCCCTTATTCTAAGATTATGCCCCCTAGTTCTAGTCTCACCCATCAGTGGAAACATCCTCACCGCATCCACCCGATCAAGCCCCCTCACAATCTTATATGTTTCGATAAGATCGCCTCTCATTCTTCTGAACTCCAATGAGTAGAGGCCCAACCTACTCAACCTTTCCGCATACGTCAACCCCCTCATCTCCAGAATCAACCGAGTGAACCTTCTCTGAACCGCCTCGAGAGCAAGTATATCTTTTCTTAAATATGGAAACCAAAGCTGCACGCAGTATTCCAGGTGTGGCCTCACCAATACCCTGTATAACTGCAGCAAGACTTCCCTGTTTTTATACTCCATCCCCCTTGCAATAAAAGCCAAGATTCCATTGGCCTTCCTGATCACCTGCTGCACCTGCATACTAACTTTTTGTGTTTCATGCACCAGGACCCCCAGATCCCTTTGTACTGTAGCACTTTGCAGTTTCTCTCCATTTAGATAATAACTTGCTCTTGGATTTTTTCTGCCAAAGTGCATAACCTCACTTTCTAATATTATATTCCATCTGCCAAATCTCTGCCCATTCACTTAGCCTGTCTATGTCCTTTTGCAGGTTTTTTATGTCCTCCTCACTCACTGCTTTCCCTCCCATCTTTGTATCGTCGGCAAACTTGCATATGTTGCACTCGGTCCCTTCCTCCAAATCGTTAATATAGATTGTAAAAAGTTGGGGTCGCAGCACTGACCCCTGCGGAACACCACTAGTTACTGATTGCCAGCCCGAGAATGAACCATTTATCCCAACTCTTTGTTTTCTGTTAGATAGCCAATCTTCCACCCATGCCAGTATATTACCTCCAATCCCGTGATTTTTAATCTTGATCAGTAATCTTGTGTGGAACCTTGTCAAATGCCTTTTGGAAGTCCAAATACACTACATCCACTGGTTCCCCTTTATCCACCCTGTATGTTATGTCCTCAAAGAATTCGAGCAAATTTGTCAAACATGACTTCCCCTTCATAAAACCATGCTGACTCTGTCCTATTAAATTATGTTTATCCAAATGCTCTGTTACTGTTTCCTTAATAATGGACTCCAACATTTTGCCAACCACAGATGTTAGGCTAACTGGTCTATAGTTTCCTGCTTTTTGTCTACTTCCCTTCTTAAATAAGGGTGTTACATTAGCAGTTTTCCAATCTGCCGGGACCTTTCCTGAGTCCAGGGAGTTTTGGAAAATAATCACCAATACATCCACAATCCCTACCGCCACTTCTCTCAAGATCCTAGGATGTAGGCCATCAGGTCCGGGGGATTTATCCGCCTTAAGTCCCATTATTTTACCGAGTACCATCTCCTTAGTGATTTTAATCGTGTTTAGCTCCTCCGCCCCCCCCCCCCCATTACCCCCTGTTTGTCCAGTGTTGGGATATTTTTAGTGTCCTCCACTGTAAAGACTGATACAAAACATTTGTTCAGCGTCTTTGCCATCTCCATGTTCCCCACCACTAGTTTCCCGGTCTCATCCTCTAAGGGACCAACGTTCACTTTAGCCACCCTTTTTATATAGCTGTAGAAACTCTTGCTATCTGTTTTTATATTTTTTGCCAGTTTACTTTCATAATCTATCTTCCCTTTCTTAATTAATCTTTTAGTTATTCTTTGCTGGCTTGTAAATGCTTCCCAATCTTCTATCCTCCCACTAGATTTGGCTACTTTATATGCCCTTGTTTTCAGTCGGATACTATCCTTTATTACTTTACTAAGCCACGGATGGCTGTCTTTTCTTTTACTCCCCTTTTTCCTCAGTGGAATATATTTATCTTGAAAGATGTGAAATACCTCCTTGAATGTAGACCACTGCTCTTGTACCGTCTTACACTTTAATCTGTTTTCCCAGTCCACTTTACCTTCATAGTCTCCTTTATTTAAGCTCAGTATGCTGGTTTGAGATCCAACTCTCACCCTCCAACTGAATTTGGAATTCAACCATATTATGGTCACTCATTCCAAGGGGATCCTTTACTAGGACATTTTTTTTTATTAATCCTGTCTCATTACACAGAACTAGATCTAAGATTCCCTGCCCCCTGGTTGGTTCAGTTACATACTACACATCCAATAAGCATGCAGTCACTAGAAAGATCAACATTCAAATTCAGACTACTGTAATCTTTCATTTTTGTTGCATTTAATAATTGGTCAATTTAAGCACCATTCATAAACATAGAAGATAGGAGCAGGAGTCGGCCATTCGGCCCCTCGAGCCTGTTCCGCCATTTAATGAGATCATGGCTGATCATCCAAATTCAGTATCCTGTCCCTGCTTTCTCCCCATATCCCTTGATCCCTTTTAGCCTTAAGAAATATATCTAACTCCTTCTTGAATATATTTAACGAATTGGCCTCAACTGCCTTCTGTGGTAGAGAATTCCACAGGTTCACCACTCTCTGGGTGAAGAAATTCCTCCTCATCTCTGTCCTAAATGGCTTACCCCTTATCTTTAGGCTGTGACCCCTGGTTCTGGAATCCCCCGCCATCGGGAACATCCTTCCTGCATCTAGTCTGACTAGTCCTGTTAGAATTTTATAAGTTTTAATGAGATCCCCTCTCATTCTTCTAAACTCCAGCGAATATAAGCCTAATCGACCCAATCTCTCCTCATACGTCATTCCTGCTATCCCAGGTATCAGTCTGGTGAATCTTCGCTGCACTCCCTCCATGGCAAGAACATCCTTCCTCAGATAAGGTGACCAAAACTGCACACAATACTCAAGGTGTGGTCTCACCAAGGCCCTGTACAACTGCAGCAAGACATCCTTGCTCCTGTACTCGAATCCTCTCGCTATGAAGGCCAACATACCATTTGCCTTCTTAACCGCCTGCTGCACCTGCATGCTTACCTTCAGCGACTGGTGCACAAGGACACCCAGGTCTCATTCAGATAATAATCTGCCTTCCTGTTTTTGCCACCAAAGTGGATAACCTCGCATTTATCCACATTATACTGCATCTGCCATGCATCTGCCCAATCACCCAACCTGTCCAAATCATACTGGAGTTTCTCGGCATCCTCCTCACAGCACACATGCTCACCCAGTTTTGTGTCGACTGCAAACTTGAGATATTACATCTAGTTTCCTCGTCTAGATCATTAATATATATTGTGAATAGCTGGGGTCCTAGCACCGATCCCTGCAGTACCCCACTAGTCACTGCCTGCCACTCGGAAAAAGACCCGTTTATTCCAACTCTTTGCTTCCTGTCTGCAAACCAGTTCTCTATCCAAGTCAGTACCTTACCCCCAATCCCATGTGCTTTAACTTTACACACTAATCTCTTATGCTGGACCTTATCGAAAGCCTTCTGAAAGTCCAAATACACCACATCCACTGGCTCTCCCTTATCTATTCCACCAGTTACATCCTCAAAAAATTCCAGTAGATTAGTCAAGCACGATTTACCTTTTGTAAATCCATGTTGACTTTGTCCGATCCTGTCACTGTTTTCCAAGTGCTCTGCTATTACATCTTTTATAATGGACTCTAGCATTTCCCCCACTACCGATGTCAGGCTTATTCCCCATTTTCTTTCTACCACCTTTTTTGAATAGTGGGGTTACATTAGCTACCCTCCAATCCATGGGGACTGTTCCAGAGTCTATACAATTTTGGAAGATGACCAGCAATGCATCTACTATTTCTAGGGCCACTTTCTTAAGTACCCTAAGATGTAGATTATCAGGATCTGGGGATTTATCGGTCTTCAATCCCGTCAATTTCCCCAACACCATTTCCCTACAAATACTGATTTCATTCAGTTCCTCCATCTCATTAGACCCTATGTTCCCCGACATCTCTGGGAGGTTATTTGTGTCCTCCTTTGTGAAGACAGAACCAGACGAAAAAGAAGACGACGACCTGCATTTATACAGCGCCTTTCATGACCACTGGATGTCCCAAAGCACTTTACAGCCAATGAAGTACTTTTTGAAGTGTAGTCACTGTTGTAACATAGGAAACATGGCAGCCAATTTGCACACAGCAAGATCCCACAAACAGCAATGTGATAATGAGCAGATCATCTGTTTTTGTTATGTTGGTTGAGGGGGTAACTCCCCTGCTCTTCTTCAAAATAGTGCTGTGGGATTTTTTACGTCCAACTGAGGGGGCGGGCGGGACCTCGGTTTAATGTCTCATCCGAAAGATGGCACCTCCGACAGTGCAGCACTCCCTCAGCACTGCATTGGAGTGTCAGCCTAGATTTTTGTGCTCAAGTCTTTGGAGTGGGACTTGAACCCACAACCTTCTGACTCAGAGGCAAATACCTCCTACTGATTTCTAGCATTTTCTGATTTTATTTCACATTTTTTTCTGTACTGCCAATTGCTTTGGCATTTTAAAATATATTTTATGCCATTATCTGTATTTAGCACTGTATACATTTTTTCTGCAAATGAAACCCAAAACATCAGTTCAACTCCACTGTCTAATTAGCACCGCAGTCCAGTGTACAGAAGTACAAGAATTCACATGTAGTGATCAATCAAATAGAGGGGTACTCAAATGCATCATTACAACCCAACTTTACTGTAGAATGCTATTACTGGGTCACTCTTGAATCAACCAGTCCTGATATAGATTATAAGAAAACGATACATTGACGGTCGTACCCTCCCACAAATGGAGTCTACACCCTGTTCTCCCACTCGTTCTCATCCCTTCTCTCCCAAAAACTGCAAGTACCTCTGAAGATCAGTAAATGTTTCTTCTTAGTTATATAAAAATGTGTGCTTCAACAACATAGGTGACAGAGGGAATAGTAACGAATACAATATACAAGGATCTAGCAAGTCAGGAAAAGTGGAGAGGAAATGAGGTGGTATAGCCATACACATCAAGAGACACCTGGGAGGTTAGAGGAGTTCAAGATGAAATGTTACAAAATTAATTACACTGCTTAGAAATCTATACATCAGATAGTAAACTGCATAGTGAAGGTAATTCTGAAACACTACTTCAAACCAAGCCATGACATTAGGTCAAGGGTTACAAATTAAAACCAATAACAGGCAAATTTAGGGCTGATGTCAGGAAGCTTTTCTTCATACAGACTGATCGATAAAAAGAATGGACTTTTCACGTAGTTGCATGATGAAACTGTAAGGTCGTTCCGGATACATCAAATGCCTTCCTTACCTTGTGAATTCCCTTCCCCAACACGGTTTATTCAACAGCTGTAGACATTCCAAATACAGACAAACATGTGCTCTAGATAAAATCTAGGTGTTACTGCCAAGCAATAGTGGAATTTAAAAAACTCAAGCTTACTGGTCTAGAGCTCAACAATTTACCAATGCACCTTCAAATCTTCTTTCAATTAACCAATAAAATGATTAAGCTAATATAGTTTACTAGTATATACATTTGATATTAATTGGAAAAAGCCAATCCTTGAATAAAAATGGAATTTTACACTAAAACTACTTATTCAGCTTCATATACCAAAATAATAGGAAAATCAACCTAATTATATACCATTATTATATTTTAATTGCTACAGATTTTGACAGATTCAACTATAAGCTTTTAAAGCTCAAGCAAATATCTGGTTAAACCACCCATGTCATTTATTTTAATTATCTGATGACCTATTGTCTTGTACTTAGTTAAAAAACAGACAGCACTTCCTGAAAACACTGCAATAATAGTGCTTTGAAGTAGGAGTGAATTTACATTTGGGCCAAAGACCAGGAAAGCTTGGAAGGGAAGTTATCACTGGAGCCAGGGTTAAAACCAGGCTCAGGACCACTCTGACTGTATGTGGAATGGAGGAGGTGGATTGAGAACAGAACTTGATGTAGGAGTCTGTAGGGAAAACTAGGCACTTTCAAAAATGGAAGAGGTTAAAGACATTGGTAGTAGGAAGAGGATATACTGCCTTGCCAAGTTCAATGGGGCTGTTCAGCCTGAATTAATGTATATCCCATCAATAATGCCAACTTTAGCTCACTGATTTTAAATTATAATTTGAGGTTATTCAAAATCTAGGTTTTGTTCAGTTACAATAAAGACATTTAATTTGGCACCTTCAAAATTATTTGCACATAGGAACTTTAGGCATGTCACATTCTGGAAGACCAAACACATAGTTTCAGCGCGACTGCTCCACTAGAGGGTGCTGCAATTCCATTTAAAAGTCCTTCGCGATCCTGTAAGATTCACACACTTTATACTTCAATCTTGGAAACCTCTGAAAAGGTTTCATTGTTCCTGAATATTGGTAAATGCTATGGTGCAATATTATTGTGTAATTGGTTAATATCTCAGTTTTTGACTAGATTATTAAAATATAAACTTGCACCTCATGAGATGAACCATGTTCAAATGTTACCTGAAAAATATAACGGGTTTAGTAACGCCAAAGTATTTTTCTAGCCAGTCCGTGATCAATAAACAGGCAACAATACAAGACAGAAGCAGTTAAACATGTTTCAAAGTTTAATCTGGAAAAGCTATCTTATTTGCCCAACTAGTGCATCGCAGCTCATCTATTTTAATCATTCCTGCCAAAAGATGTTGCTCCATCTGAATGGAAAACCATATACCTATCCACAAGGAGGGATCAAAGTCGAACCCTACTACAACAAATATCTGTCAATCATGTCACAGCTCAGGCAAGCTATAGCGAAAGGGATGCTGTTATAATAACTCAATCACAATAGCCTACTACCTGATCACTAATGTTGGATTTGGAAGAATTTAACTAATTTTCAACAATCTCAATCTTGTCCTGAAATGGAAAGTCTCTCTATACTCAATACAAAGTCGTCCTTAACATTTCAAAAATCTTGGACAACGTATAGCATCTTGGCCTCATTGACAAGCTGGTCTCTTACACCATATCTAATGAATGGTACTTTATGCAGGAGTTGCTATGAAACATAAACATCAGGTCATGATAAATGGGTGCTTGTCCTCACAACACAATAAGCAGGGGTCCTTAATGAAGCATGCTGAACCCAATTATGTTTCTCACCTTCATCACTGACCTAATGGGTACCATCAAGTGACACTGTTCTCTTTATTGAAGGTACAAACCTCTACAAAGTGCTTACTTTTCCATTTGAATAACAACCAACTCCCAGATCATTATATCCAGACAGGACTGAATAGGAGGTCAACATGGCATGTTCAGTCTAAAGATGTCCCAATTCAATGAGTGTAAAAATTGACCATTACATTACTTATTCACCTTTACAAGGGTTGCAAACTCTTCTGAACTACAAACATTCAGATCTTCAGCTTAGTAATCACATCTGATCTGTGGCAGTATGAACAAACAGCAAAGGTTGCCTGAAAAGCTGACAGAATAGTAAAGTCAAGAAAGCTCAGCTGCAAAGTGAAATGGAATATTGTAATTCCTGTTCATCGGGTTACTGAGAAAATCCATTCCTTGCTCCTGCATAATCCTCAGTATAATCCAACGCCATGCTAACTAGTGGGTTTCATGAGGGTGGTCTACTCCATTCCAGGAAAGTCAACATAATAGGCAGCAAAACATTGCACATTACATACATACATTACTTGTACTGCTTGTAGAGTTTGCTCTCAGAGAGCGTTACCACCTTAGCACTCTGTTTTAAGTAATATGTACAAGAGAGTGTAAGAATTATATGCTCTAACAGTGCTGTTTCAATAAATATTAGGGTACGGGGAATCTCTGTTCTGCCCATTTGTATTATAGTGGAGTTTTTCTGATCTTTCTGTAATCCTGTGTTTTATATATATGTGTTACACATGGGACAGGGTCAGTTATCACAACACTCATCCCAAGAGACTGAATTCTTTCTTTACATACAACAATCCATCTAATGGGCTGGACAACTGACAAAACTAACCGAATAAAGGACCAGCAAGTTCAAGTGTAAGGCAGCCCTGCAACTTAAGCTAGGAGCATTTTCATTGCTTGTAGGCTGCTTCAGCTTCTGGGAAGTAGTTACTTAAAACCATACCCTACATTTAAACTCCAAGTACTTATTGCCAGGGATTGTGATTTCTGAAGTTTCCCAAATGTTATTTTTATCTCATCAATTTAATTAGAAATAGAACAACTTCCCTGTAACTGAGTTACCCAATTTTTATGGATGTCATGTTGAAATAAAACCAATAAATATCCTGTGCGTCAAACCTAATGGAACCTTGAATAGTTTTATACATTCTGTAACATTCTGGCCTGTAAACATTTATGCTTTTTACATGACAAAACAGAGCTAGGTTTTCACATTTGTGAAGTAGCAGTTCTATGATCATGACAACTACTGTTCTACATCCACAGGTTCAAGCCAAACAAACATATTGATGGAAAGAACGTTGAAATAAATAATTAAGATCATTTAGGTTCCAGCTGTGATGAGCTAATGACACTTGAAGAAACCCTTTCATTATTTATCACATTTATGTAGACGTTTGAATTAAATCAGCACAATAAATTATGCAATCAGTATTTGGAACTGAGACTTCACAATGTAATGAATATATTTTATTTACAACATATTTTTAGCAAGACATGAATACCACACAATTACATTTCCATATTCTGTGCTCATTATTAGGGTACGTTTGTCTAGTGGTTATGACACTGGACTAGCAAGATCATGAGTTCAAATCCCACCATGTATTCATTCACTAAATCTGGTAATTTATGGACTAGCACCAGTTTTTTTTAAAAACCACGAAAGATGCTTGGTTGTTGCAAATATCCATTGGTTCATTAATGCCCTTCAGGGATGGGAAGCTGCCACCCATACCAAGTCTGGTCTATATTTGACTCCAGTCCCACACAACGTGCGTGACTCTTAATGCCCACTGAACAACTATGGATAAGCAATAAATGAGGCCTTGCTGGTGACGCCCAGATCTCAAGAACAAATAAAACAATTAAAAAGATAAAAATCATATAAGAGGAGAACTGCACTGGTCATTATACCGTCACTACACATAGCAAACAGAGCAATTTTTTCCACATAATAGCAAACATTGGGTTTAAAAAAATGATCCCATCCGAGGACATTTGAAATACAACTTCTGGCTTTTACTACAAATGAGAATATAATGACATCTAGTTTTCAGCGTCTGTGGCCTGCACTCAATTCAACCCAGACTGAAAGAACTGACGTCTCCATTCATATAGGTGCAAAGATCCAAAGTAAAATGGATCTGGACAGTCTCAGACTTGGTTAAATGTCCACAGCACAAAATAAATCATAATTCAGCAATAATTAGTATTAATACAGGAACAGACCACAAGAACTTTGTCAGAAATGGAAAGGTCAGACTTTTGTAAAGGGTTATTTTCTACGACTGAGGCATTTATTTAGTTAGAGCTTTGGACTCTCAAAAATTAACGCAAGCAAATTAACAGTAATGAAGAAAATAATAACACTAAAGAGTGACAAATCCCCAGGACCAGATGGTTTTCATCCCAGGGTTTTAAAGGAAGTAGGTGAGATCATTGCACATGCCCTTACTATAATCTTCCAAAGTTCTCTCAATTCGGGAACCGTTCCTTCAGATTGGAAAATCGTGCCTGACACTCCGCTATTTAAGAAAGGCGAGAGTGGGAAACCAAGGAATTATAGACCAGTTAGCCTAACATCTGTTGTCGGGAAATTACTAGAATCCATAATTAAGGATAAAGTGACTGAACACCTTGAAATTTTTCAGCTGATCAGAGAGCCAGCATAGATTTGTAAAGGGTAGGTCATGGCTGACAAACCGGATTGAATTTTTTGAAGAGGTAAAGTAGTGGACACGGGACTGTCTATGGATGTTATTTGTATAGACTTCCAGAAGGCATTTGATAAAGTCCCTCATAAGAGACTGCCAGCTAAAGTTGAATCTCATGGAACTGAAGGCAATTATTGACCTGGTTAGGAAATTGGCTGAGCGACAGGAGACAGAAAGCAGTGATAATAGGCAGGTACTCCAATGGGCAGGATGTGACTAGTAGTATCCTGCAAGGATCTGTGTTGGGGCCTCAGCTACTCAGTATTTATTAATGACTTCGATGACAGGATAGAAAGCCACATATCCAAGTTTGCCGATGACACAAAGATAGGTGCCATTGTAAGCAGTGTAGATGGAGGCATAAATTAGAGAGATATTAATAGATTAATTGAATGGGCAAAACTGTGGCAAATGGATTTCAATGTAGGCAAATGTGAGGTCATCCACTTTGGACCTAAAAAGTATAGAACAGAGTACTTTCCAAATGGTGGAAGGCTACAAACAGTGGAGGTCCAAAGAGACTTGGGGGTCCAGGTACATAGATCATTAAAATGTCATGAACAGGTACAGAAAATAATCAAAAAGGCTAATGGAATGCTGGCCTTTATATCTAAAGGACTAGAATATAAGGGTATAGAAGCTATGCTGCAGCTATACAAAGCCCTGGTTAGATTATACCTGGAGTACTATGAACAGTTCTGGGCACCACACCTTAGGAAAGATATACTGGCCTTGGAGGGAATGCAGCGTAGATTTACAAGAATGATACCTGGACTCCAAGGGTTAAACTACAAGGAGAGATTACACAAACTAGGGTTGTATTCCCTGGAATTTAGAAGGTTAAGGGGCATTTTGATCGAAGTTTTCAAGATATTAAGGGGAAACTGATCGGGTAGATAGAAACTATTTCCGCTGGTTAGGGAACCTAGGACTGGGGGCGGGTCATTCTACAGAAACGGTGGCATTCCTGTCTCTCACCTTTGCAGCAAGCAAAATACTTTAAATGAACTTAATGATCACATGTAATATATATTTTTGATGAATATACACTGTTCTTTTAATAAAACATATTTGAGTCATGTAATGAGCAATGCTTGTTTTTTATAATTCATATAAAATACCAAGTGCAAGCAATTTGCTTGTCACTCAGATCATGTATGGACGTTGAGACATATTCTGAGTTTAAAAATATATTTTTCTCCTACTTTAAATGTCATTAAGTAAACACAAATGTCACATTTATGGAATGGACACCTAAAAAAACTAAAATACCAACTAAATATTATAAATAATATAACAGTAATAGCGGTAACCCCATGTTATGTCATTGGTGTTACTGCTTCACAAAACACACTATTTTGAAAAAATGCAATGACTTTTGGAAGTACTTCCTGGTTCAAGGGGTCATTGGAGGAAGTGCGATCAACAGAGGCACATGGTGAGTCTGCTGTCTCTCTTCATTTGTTATAAATTTGATGATTTATTTGATAATTTTATGCGAGGCTTTTAAGTAGGTCATTGGTGTTAGTCATTTCATAGGAAGGGAAATGAGAAATTGATCATAGAAATTGATTAAATTAGATATTTGAATGATTTTAATATGACTGAAGACATGTGGTCTGAGGTACTGTGGCGTCCATTTTGTAAAAAAACATTTTTTCTGCAAATTGTCATTGGTGTTACTACTCCTCCTGGTAACACCAATGACAATCAGTAATACCAGTGACGTTTTTGTGTAAATGAGCTGCGTGGGTTTTCTCCGGGTGCTCCGGTTTCCTCCCACAGTCCAAAAATGTGCGGGTTAGGTTGATTGACCATGATAAAAAAATTGACCCTTAGTGTTAGGGGGGATTAAATACGTGGGGTTACGGGGATAGGGCTTGGGTGGGATGGCTGTCGGTGTAGGGACCGGGTGCTAGGGTTTGGATGATCAGCCATGATCTCGTTGAATGGCGGAGCAGGCTCGAAGGGCCGAATGGCCTACTCCTGCTCCTATCTTCTATGTTTCTATGTAAAAGTTATTAGGGCAAAATAGCACATATTGTTTCATTTTCATAACTTCCTATTGTTATTGTTATTGTTCCTTTTGTCAGGTATGGCAAAATTGAGTGCAGCTGAGAAGCAGAGGCTTTACAGACAGCGCAGGGATGCAGACCCTACACGTAGAGCAGAGTACTTAGAAAAAAGGCGTCAGGGTTATGCCAATGATATAGCAACAAAAAAAAGAAAGAAAATAAATGATCTCAGTGAAAGGGCAAAGAGAGGTCAGTGCAAGGCATGGCAAGTCAACCAGGCAAGATATGAGAGCAGGAGAGACAGTCTTGACCGCCCCATCATCTCCAGAGAGTTCACCCAGCATCTCAAGGTAGAACTGAAGACATTGGTGTTAGTCATTTCATAGGAAGGGAAATGAGAAATTGATCATAGAAATTGATTAAATTAGATATTTGAATGATTTTAATATAATTGAAGACATGATTGGATTACTATTCTGACATATTACACCAATATATTTGACAGACAACTACGACAAGGGAGGAGAGTGCGCAGGAGAGATGCACAAAGGAGCCAGAGGAAAATTCAGAAGTTGGAAGATAAGCTTGAGGAAAGCAAACGACAATGCAACATGTACAAGAAACCTTATTTCCGTTTGCGGGGTAGAGTTGCAAATTCCGAAAGCCCAGGAACGAAGACAAAAGAGATCCTCCAAGGTTACACAGTCCACTCTCCAGTCAAGAAAGCTCTGAAATTCCACTTTGCTCTTGTGGGAGATTTAAAGGAAAAGTACAATGCAGCCAAAGAAACAAAATCCAAACAGGTTTTTGCAAACATACTGACAGGAAAGCTGATCAGAAAATACAAATTCCAGCTGCTGTGCCAGAAGAGCATTGGCTTCTCATACAAAGCTTGGAGAAAACCAAAGATCAGCTCTCGAGAAACCACCACAAACAAGAGGAAGACTGTGAGACAGTTCTACCTAAGAGATGATGTCAGCAGACTGACCACAGGAAAGAAAAACACAATCACTCTCCAGAAGGTGAAGAAACAGAAGAGGTTACTCTGACTCCCTGCTCAACCTCCACAAGAGATTTGTTGCTGAGCATGGAGAACAGATTTCTTATGCCTTCTTCTGCAGGCAGAGACCCTTTTGGGTTGTGACACCAAATGAGCGGGGCAGAGAAACATGTCAGTGCAAGACTCATGAAAATCTTCAGTTTATGGTAGATACACTGTACAAACTTGGGCTCTCAGAGTGTATAAACCTGGATGAAATGGCTGACAGCACCGTCTGCAACAACTCAAAGTCATGTGCCTATGGTGACTGCCAAGAATGTGAATGCACCACATATCCCCTCACCGAATCAACATCAAATACACTGGTAACTTTAACCCAGTGGCGTCTGGAGAAGATTGACCATTCCAAATCAGTTGAAGAGTCTGAGGAGAGAACAATCACTGTCAAGAAAGATGTGCCAATAAGAGGATGAGCTTGCTACCCATTTTCAAGATAGGCTCTTTAAGTTCCGCAGACACATTTTCAACATCCATTGGCAGTACAATGCTTACAGAAATCTAAGACAGAACCTGACCTCCAAGGACTGCCTTATACACATAGATTTTAGTGAAAACTACACTTGCAAGTATGCAAATGAAATCCAGTCTGTGCACTTTGGGGGGTCACATCAACAGGTGACCCTCCACACTGGTGTTCTCTATGTGCAGGACCAGCCCCCCATGCCCTTTAGTACGATCTCCCCAAGTAGAAGGCACGACCCAGTGGCTATATGGGCTCATCTTGACCCCATCCTGGAGATGGTGAAAAATCAGTGCCCTGAAGTCCAGAACCTTCATTTCTTCCACGATGGCCCTGCCACCCAATACATGCAGAAGGGCAATTTCTACATGATTTGCTCAGAACCTCACCAGAAGAGCTTCCCCAAAACCACTTGGAACTTCTTCGAGGCAAGCCATGGGAAGGGTGCTCCGGATGGGGTGGGGGGTGCATTAAAGAGGTCAGCCGACATCTTGGTCTGTCAGGGAAGGGATATCCCGGATGCACTCTCTTTCTTCCAGGAGTTAAAGGACTCTGGAACTCAGGTGAAACTGTTCTATGTAAGCGAGGAAGATGTTGAGACTAAGGCACAGAAAATGCTGGAGGTGCCTCTTGTGGCAATAAAGGGGACCATGAAAATGCATCAAGTTTTGAGCATCACACCTGGCATCCTCAAATACAGAGACATCAGTTGTTTCTGCCACGCAGCAGAGGACGTGTGGGATTGCCCATGTTACAGTCTCCAAGAAATCATTGTAGGAGCTGTGCCGCCTACAGAACGTGACCACTCTGCTCCACAACAACCACACCGACCTGATGTCATTGAGACTCACCATAGCAGGCAGTGGTGTATTGTGAGGTATGATGACCAGCCAGACCCTGGCATTATACTGGAGGTGGAAGAGCACAACATAAAAGTCAAGTGCATGCACAGGAATGGCATGAACAGGTTTTTCTGGCCAAGCCCAAGAGATGACGTAAACTGGTATGGGGACGACCAGATAATGTGTTTCATGCCAGAGCCAGTTCCTGTGAACAAACGATCAGTTCAGGTTGACCAGAAGATCTGGACATATTTGAAGGGGCAGCTGGATGTGTGACCACAAGTCAAAAACCAGTTGCTGGAAGCCTAAAGTTGATGTAAAGACAGATTACTTTGTTTACTTGTGTTCTAATGAGTATGTTTTATATCTGGCTCAATCAGGATAGAACTAGGCTACATGTTTTATGAGTTTCTATGAAAATGGTGATGTTGACTACGATGTTGATGACAATGTTCAGACACAATCATTCTTGGTCTTCATGTGCTCTCTTTAATGTGCTCCTCTTTGGTCTTAAAGTGCTTTGGCTAAGTTTTTTTTATGTTATTACTCAAATTATATGAATCTCAGTGCTGTAAATGAGTTAACTGAAAAAAAATGGCACATTAGTTAGATGAAATGTAATAAATTCATTGAGTTGTTTGAAATAGTCTGGGGTCAAGTCATTGGTGTTGTATTGTGTCACTGGTGTTACTGCATGGTTTTTTTCAGTGCTATGATATCAAAGGTGTCATTTTTGACTTTATAATAATTTTGTGTTTGTTGATTGTTGCTTCATTCATGAGTTAGCAGTTTAAGGATAGTATCATTCAATTTTGATGACTGTCCTTCAGTTATTGTTGATATTATAGCAAAAACATGATGGCGCAAATGAAAAAATGTCACACAATGTAACTTTACACATACCTGATTATAATAAATAAATAAATAAAAACTTTTTCTTTAAATTATCAACCTACTCTGTCTTTCAGTATATCTGCAGATTGAATTGAGAAATAGCATTCTGATAAGCCTTTAATTTTGTTTAAGGTATAAGTAACACCAATGACAAAAAGACGGCACAAGCATTCTTTGAGTGAATGTATAAAAATAATTAAAATACATTAAGCTTTCATTTTTGTGGATTGATAAAGTTAAGAGGTTAATTAATATTGTACAATAAGTTTTGATTATGTAAAATGAAATACATTTCAAGACATCTTGCAATTCCAAATGCCACCGTTTCTGTAGAACGACCCAGGCATAGTCTAAAAATTAGAGCCAGGCCTTTCAGGAGCGAAGTTAGGAAACACTTCTACACGCAAAGGGTGATAGAAGTTTGGAACTCTCGTCCGCAAACGGCAAGTGATTCTAGTTCAATTGTTAATTTTAAACCTGAGATTGATATTAACCAAAGGTATTAAAGGGCCAAAGGCAGGTGTATGGAGTTAGGTCATAGGTCAGCCATGATCTCACTGAATGACAGCACAGGCTTGAGGGGCTAAATGGCCTACTCCTGTTCCTATGTTTCTATTGCATTTATTCCAAACTACATCTGACCCAAGTTGACTTAATGTAGACACTGACAGAGGATGCGGCAAGTTCCATTTCACAGCACTCAATGCTCACACTCATGAGCACAAAACACAAACAAAGCCTGTCCCCCCTCCCCCGGCCAACAACAGTCAATTTAACAAACATTTAACAACATTTAACAAACAAAAAAACAACAGAAAATGCTGGAAAAACTCAGCAGGCCAGGCAACATCCGTAGAGAGAAATTAGAGTTGACGTTTCGGGTCTAACCCTTTTTCAAAACTGGAAAGGAAATAAAATAGATCGAAGGCAGGGCTGCGATAGAACAAAAGAAGTAAAGAGGTATTCAAAACCAGACGAGATGGTAATAGGACAGTGGAGACAAAAGACGGCTCAGATTAGGTGTGAAGTGTACTGGCAGGATGAGAGACAGCTGCCATGTGGGAGAGAGAAAAAAAAAAAGGGGGGGGGGGGGGGGAAGACCCAAAACAAAGGGGTGAAAAATATATATATAAGTAAAAATCTAATAGGGGCCGAGGTTATGATCTGAAATTGTTGAACTCGATATTGAGTCCGGAAGGCTGCAAACTGCCTAATCAGAAGATGAGGTGCAGTTCCTCGAGTTTACGTTGAGCTTCCGTGGAACAATGCAAGAGGCCAAGGACGGTGAGGTCAGAGTGGGAATGGAGCAGTGAATTAAAATGACAGGCGACCGGAAGCTCGGGGTCATCCTTACGGACTGAACGGAGGTGTTCCGCAAAGCGGTCATCCAATCTGCGTTTGGTCTCCCCAATGTAGAGGAGACCGCATCGTGAGCAGCGAACACAGTATACTAGATTGCAAGAAGTGCAAGTAAATCGCTGTTTCACCTGGAAGGGGTGTTTGGGGCCCTGGACAGTGGGAAGGGGGGAGGTATAGGGGCAGGTGTTACATCTCCTGCGCTTGCACGGGAAGGTGCCAGGCGAAGGGGAAGGGCTGTTGGGGGTGATAGAGGAGTGGACTAGGGTGTCTCGGAGGGAGCGGTCCCTACGGAATGCTGAAAGGGGAGGGGAAGATGCGTTTGGTGGTGGGATCACTTTGGAGGTAGCGGAAATGGCGGAGGATGATCCGTTGAATGTGGAGGCTGGTGGGGTGAAAGGTAAGGACAAGGGAAACCCTATCGTGGTTCCGGGAGGGAGGGGCAGTGGTGAGGGCAGAAGTGCAGGAGATAGAACGGACACGGTCGAGGGCCGTGTCAACCGCGGTCGAGGGGAATCCTCGGTTGCGGAAAAAAGACATGTCGGAAGCACTGGTGTGGAAGGTGGCATCGTCGGAGCAGATACGGCGGAGACGGAGAAACTTGGAGAATGGAAGAGAGTTCTTACAGGAGGCGGGGTGGGAGGAAGTGTAGTCCAGGTAGCTGTGGGAGTCAGTGGGCTTGTAGTGTTATCCCCCAATGTTATCATTACGAAGCCCTGAAATGCCAAGAGAGGACCATAAAGAAGAATACCCTCAGTCAACTAGTCCTGGGACTCAGTGAAGTAACTACTAACACTACGAACAATAACCAGCCAGTAACTACTAACACTACTAACAATAACCAGCCCCAGGACAGTGACAGCGTAACACAAAGAATTCGACCCAACACAATCGTCGCTAAGCAAAAGGAAAAATATCTGTCATATTGGGCAGAAACAACAAAAACCCAAAGCAAACTGAATTGCTACTTGGCCCTAAACAGACAATACAACATGGCTGATTACCTGACCATGATAAAGGATAGCAAACTGAGAAAAACCTTGACAATGTACAGACTTAGTGAACATAGCCTGGCGATCGAAAAAGGTAGACACAGGCAGACCCGGCTACCAAGAGAGGACAGGATATGCTCTCACTGCAGTCAGGGAGTGGTGGAGACAGAGATGCACTTCCTCACAGGTTGTAGAAAATATCAGGGCATAAGGGAGAATTTCTACCCAAAATTCACAAAAATATGCCCGGAATTCAGAAATTTGAATGACGACCAAAAACTCCCATACCTACTAGGGGAAGAGAGAAATTGTGTAACCTTAGCGGCACACTATGTTACAGCTTGCCATAAACAGAGGGACAACCACTAAATATAAGAAAAGAGTATATACAAATTAGGGATATATCTGTTTATACACTGTATGGATAGATCTGTATTTTTGTGTACAACCATGAATGTTTTTCGATGCTTTGGCAACATAAGATGTACCTTGTCATGCCAATAAAGCGATTTGAATTGAATTGAATATTGGTCAATAACCTATCCCCAGAGATAGAGACGGAGAAGTTGAGGAAGGGAAGGGAAGAGTCAGAGATAGACCATGTGAAGGTGAGGGAAGGGTGGAAATTGGAGGCAAAGTGAATGAAATTGTCTAGTTCGGGGCGAGAGCAGGAAATGGCACCGATACAGTCATCAATGTATCGGAAAAAGAGGTGAGGGAGGGGACCCGAGTAGGACTGGAACAAAGAGTGTTCCACATATCCCACGAAAAGGCAGGCATAGCTAGGACCCATGCGGGTACCCATAGCAACACCTTTGATTTGGAGGAAATGAGTGGAGTCAAAGGAGAAGTTGTTCAATGTGAGAACAAGTTCAGCCAGGCGGAGGAGGGTGGTGGTGGATGGGGACTGGTCGGGCCTCTGTTCAAGGAAGAAGCGGAGCGCCCTCAGGCCATCCTGGTGGGGGATGGAGGTGTAGAGGGATTGTACGTCCATGGTGAAAAGGAAGCGGTTGGGGCCAGGAAACTGGAAACTGTTAAAGTGGCGGAGGGCGTCCGAAGAGTCGCGGATGTAGGTGGGAAGAGACTGGACAAGGGGAGAAAAGATAGAGTCAAGACAGGAAGAGATAAGTTCCGTGGGGCAAGAACAGTTTCATTCAACAAACACCATCTTGCCACACTCACTCATTGTTATCTGATGTTCACTTAATGTGAGGCTAACAGCATTTTGGTTACATTTGAGTAATTTGAAAATTTCTCTAGCCTTCTTGGTGCTCTCTCCCTCACAATGTTAGTCCTAATTCCTGCTCCTCTTTCCCCACCCAACTTCAAATTTCAGTCTTGATTAATTCCTAATGAGGAGAACTTCATTGTTGGTCAATTCTACTTGTTTTTACAAATTACCTGAATATAGCAGTGGAGTTCAGGCTGTAAAATGTTAGGTATGTTGCAAACAGATAGTCTATAGGTACATGATATTTATACAGAATAGAATCGCACACAACTCAGGACATTTAAACCTGCATATGTTATATTGCTGTTTGTGGGACTTTGCTTTGTGTGAACTGGCTGCCGTGGGTAGAGTCATAGGGCTGGATTTTATCAATGGAGGCGTGTAGGAGGCGGGACTACAACTTTTGGGGTTGTAGTCCTGCCTCCATCAAGTTGTGGCCAACCCACTCGATTTTCACTTGATTGGCCTGCGGGCTCAACAAGGTCAATTAAGGGCCACCCGGTAATAGGTGACGTCACAGATTGACATTTCATCTGTCAAGAGCTTTTGACAGATGAAGTATCAGCGTTTGACAGCTCTTTGAAGCTGTCAAACACTGACAATTTGTACACTAAGTTAATTCCTTCCTCTCAGGCTGATTTAGAGGTCTCTCCAGAACAGAAAGCTGAATGCTGCAGATTTTGACAGCTCGCGGCCATTCTGCTTTCTGTGCCGGTGAGATGAGGGACTCCCGACACCTGAAGGAAGGAAAGCTGCATTAGTAAGAAAAGGTAAGTAAAACTTATTTAAACACTTTACACACACCAAACACTTACCTCTGCACTCATGCACCCATCACTCACCTGAACACCGAACATCTCGAACTCTCCAAGTCCTTCAGCAAGACGGTCCGCCTCGCTATCTTGGCATGGTTTGGAGCCGTCGGGAAACCCACACTTCAGGGATAAAAATAGGGATTAGGCTAAAAACTGCCTGTTAACTACTTGTTAACAGGCAGTTAATTGGCACGAATCCCCTTCCCGCCTCGGGGAGGCGACTCCCAGCACAAGTCGGGTACCCATCTCCTGTGAAACAGGGGGGCATGGAGGTGGGTTGGGGATGGGATGGGTTCGTGCCCCCCGATTTCACGATTTTAACCACCCACATGCCTCCAATCCCGTCTCAACGGCCCGATGAAATTCGAGCCCATAGGGTTATACAGCGCAGAAAGAGGCCCTTTGGCCCATCGTGTCCGCACCGGCCATCAAGCCCTGTCTATTCTAATCCCATTTTCCAGCACTTGGTCCATAGCCTTGTATGCTATGGCGTTTCAAGTGCTCATCTAAATGCTTCGTGAATGTTGTGAGGGTTCCTGCCTCTACCACCCTTTCAGGCAGTGAGTTCCAGATTCCAACCACCCTCTGGGTGAAAAAGGTTTTCCTCAAATCCCCTCTAAACCTCCTGCCCCTTAACTTGAAACTATGCCCCCTGGTTATTGACCCCTCTACTAAGGGGAAAAGTTCCTTTCTATCTACCCTATCTATTCCCCTCATAATTTTGTACACCTCAATCAGGTCCCCCCTCAGCCTTCTCTGCTCTAAGGAAAACAACCCCGGCCTGTCCAGTCTCTCTTCGTAGCTGAAGTGCTCCAGCCCAGGTAACGCCCTGGTGAATCTCCTCTGCACCCTCTCCAATGCAATCACATCCTTCCTATAGTGTGGTGACCAGAACCGCACACAGTATTCCAGCTGTGGCCTAACTTGCGTTTTGTAAAGCTCCATCATAACCTCCCTGCTCTTATATTCTATGCCTCGGCTGATGAAGGCAAGTATCCCATATGCCTTCTTAACCACCTTACCTACCTGTCCTGCTGCCTTCAGGGATCTATGTACATGCACACCAAAGGTCCCTCTGATCCTCTGTCTTTCCTAGGGTCCTACCAATCATTGTGTATTCCCTTGCCTTGTTAGTCCTCCCAAAATGCATCACCTCACACTTTTCAGGATTAAATTCCATTTGCCACTCTTCTGCCCATCTGACCAACCCGTCTATATCGTTCTGTAGCCTGGGGCTTCCCTCCTTGCTATTTACCACTCCACCAATTTTCGTATCATCTGCAAACTTACTGATCATACCTCCTACATTCATATCTAAATCATTAATGTACACTACAAACAGCAAAGGACCCAGCACCGATCCCTGTGCTACACCACTTGACACAGGCTTCCAGTCACAAAAACCATCTTCGACCATCAACACTGCCTCCTGCCACAAAGCCAATTTTGGATCCAATGTGCCAAATTGCCCAGGATCCCATGGGTTCTTACCTTCTTGACCAGTCTCCCATGCGGGGCTTTGTCAAAAGCCTTACTGAAGTCCATGTAGACTACATCAACTGCACTACCCTCATCCACTCACCTCGTCACCCCCTCGAAAAAATTCAATCAAATTGGTTAGACATGATCTCCCCCTGACAAAGCCATGCTGACTATCCTTGATTAATCCTTGCCTCTCCAAGTGGAGACTAATTCTGTCCCTCAGAATTTTTTCCAATAATTTCCTACCACTGATGTTAGGCTCACTGGCCTGTAATTCCCTGGTTTATCCCGACTATCCTTCTTGAATAATGGTAATACGTCAGCAGTCCTCCAGTCCTCTGGCACCTCCCCTGTGGCTAGAGAGGATCTGAAAATTTGTGTCAGAGCCCCTCCAATCTCCTCCCTTGCCTCACACAGCAGCCTGGGATACATCTCATCTGGGCCTGGGGATTTATCCACTTTTAAGCCCGCTAAAACCGCTAGTACCTCCTCCCTCTCAATACTAATTTATACAAGTATATCACAGTCCCCCTGCCTGATTTCTATGCCTACATCGTCCTTCGCCAGTGAACACAGATACAAAATATTCATTTAAAACCTCATCTACATCTTCCGACTCTACACACAGATTGCCACTTTGTTCCCCAATGGGCCCTAGTCTTTCCCTAGTTATCCTCTTGCCCTTAATATACTTATAAAACACCTTGGGATTTTCCTTTATTTTGCCCGCCAGTGTTTTTTCATGCCCCCTGTTCGCTCTCCTAATTTTTTTATTTATTTTATAAAGTACCCCCCTGCACTTTCTATACTCCTCTAGGCTTCCACTGTTTTTAGTCCTTTGTATCTGCCAAAAGCCTCCCTTTTTTTCCTAATCCATTCTTGTATATCCCTTGACATCCAGGGTTCCCTGGACTTGTTTGTCCCACCCTTGACTTTTACGGGAATATGTTGGCGTTATACTCTATTTCCTTTCTGAAAGACTCCCACTGCTCTGTGGATTTTACTACAAGTAGCTAATTCCAGTCCACTTTGGCCAGATCCTGCCTTATCATTAAAATCGGCCTTCCCCCAATTTAGAACCTTTATTTCCAGTCCATCTTTGTCCTTTTCCATGACTACCTTAAATCTCACCAAATTATGGTCACTGTCACCAAAACGCTCTCCTACTGGTACTTTTGTCACTTGCCCGGTTACATTCCCTAGAATTAGGTCCAGTACCGCCCCCTCTCTTGTAGGACTTTCTGCATGCTGGCTCAAAAAGCTCTCCTGGATGCACTTTAAGAATTCCACACCCTCTAAGCCTTTCACACTCTGACTATCCCCGTTAATATTGGGGATGTTGAAATCCCCTATTATTACTCTATTATTTCTACACTTCTGAGATTTGCCTACATATCTGTTCCTCTATCTCCCCCTGACTGTTCTACCCATATGGCCTCATTAGAGGAACCTGCTAAGATATCATCCCTTACAGCAGTAATTGACTCCTTGATTAATATTGCGACACCCCCTCCTCTTTTACAACCCCCCCACCCCCCTCTCGCCTGAAGATTCTATACCCCGGAATATTGAGCTGCCAGTCCTGCCCCTCCCTCAACCATGTCTCTGTGATAGCAACAATATCATACTCCCATGTGTTGATCAACACCTTCAATTCATCTGCCTTACTCGCAAGACTCCTTGCATTAAAATAAATGCCATCCATCCTTGCCATACTCTCACTTGTGCAGTTACATATTTGCTCTGCCTTCCAGGCCGACTTGTTTTTTCCTCTATATTTGGCTGTGCATCACCCCCTACTATAGCTCCACTCCGTATCCTATCCCCCTGCCAAGTTAGTTTAAACCCCCCCAACAGGACTAGCAAACCTCCCCGCAAGTATGTTGGCCCCGTTCCGGTTCAGGTGCAACCCGTCCGACTTGTACAGGTCCCACCTTCCCCAGAAGCAGACCCAGTGATCCAGGAAACTAAAGCCCTCCCTCCTGCACCAACTCTTTAGCCACGCATTCATCTGCTCTATCCTCCTATTCCTATACTCACTAGCACGTAGCACCGGGAGTAATCCAGAGATTGCAACCTTTGAGGTCCTGCTTTTTAATCTGCTACCTAGCTCCCTAAATTCTTGTTAGAGGACCTCATCTCTCTTTCTATCTATGTCGTTGGTACCAATGTGAACCAATGGGTTATGAATGCCTCACAAGTTCATTTAGTTGTTAGATTTCCTGGCTTGTTAAAACATTTTATTTACAAAACTTGTAACTGCCTTTTACCTGGTTAAGTGAGCATTTTTGCAGCTCAAGAAAATCAACTGAAGCTGCATTGCAGTATCATACTATTTCCAAGTAGTTCCACAAGATTTTCCCACACAATCACTATCAAATGCTCTCATCTCAGTTAGTCAATATGTAAATGCAGTCAGTTTGCCACACTCTATTTTAACAGTGGCATTTATTTAAGCACTTAACAGAAAAGTTCAAGTCAATGCTTCTGTCTGACAGCTGTGCTATTGAAACACCTCAAAAACTCCACTACTGAAAAGGTTGTGGCAGCCTGATTGTCTATTGCTACATCACCCTTTTGTAACATTTAATGTTTGAAAAATGGAAACTAATTTTGCTTTTTATAAAGCTAGTTTTAACTGT
Organism: Somniosus microcephalus; assembly: GCF_052327205.1. Taxonomy (NCBI): domain Eukaryota; kingdom Metazoa; phylum Chordata; class Chondrichthyes; order Squaliformes; family Somniosidae; genus Somniosus; species Somniosus microcephalus. The sequence goes on along the minus strand of NC_140989.1, from coordinate 156,982,623 downwards.
AGAAAAGGGGATTTCAGTAGTTAATATACTGCACAGGAGGAAGGAGTAAAATACAGAAAATCAGAAGTATTTTAGTAATTAACAGATACACACACTAACCTGGTGAAACACTTCATTGATAAAATTCACATTAGCTTGAGAGGATAGTAGTACTCTCTGAACCATCTCATAGACTGGCCGATGTTCCTCTTCAATGCTGCAGATGCTGGAGGCACTGAGTCTTCTGTCAGATAGAGTACTGCTGTTGGAGTGAGATCGATCCTGTTCAGAGGACCCATTTGTTTCCAACTCAATGGCTTTCTCCTGAGCTGATGCGTTTGCAGTCACTGACTGCTTATCCAGCAAGAAAATCAAAAAACAGAAGTTTAATGCGAGAAATACATTTTTCCCCTATTCTCCTCAAAAAGGAAGCCAGGACCTGCTACCCATTGCCATCTTCCCCAGACACAGTCAATGTAACTTGGATCAATATGTGAGGAATGTTTGAATGGTACAGGGCGATCACAGTCCAACAGTTTTTATCTATCAGACATAATACAACTAATGAAATTCACTCTCAAAGGGAAGCTCAAGTGTGAATGTCATTTCAGATTGAACTTTGAACTTGATTCTCCTGGTTGTAAGTCTACCACTCAAAAATACATTTTAATCATTTGCCAAAGAACCAACCGTGATTTTTAGGATTCAATTAAGTTGCATCATTCTCTATTCAATGTACTGAAGTAGCCAAAATTCTCACCTTGCTCTAAAACCATTTACTGTCAGAGATACTTGGTATTGGGTAGCCCTTAGGTTCAGGCAGCAAATCTAATTTTGTAAAGAGGAGTTATTATCCTATATAAATAAGATACACTTCTTTACCTAGCTGATGTTATAATTGATATTAGTGACATTCTGCCAACTTAAAATTTTGGTAGCCAGTTTCAGTTTCCTATGCAGCAGATGGTAAAATGATTGTAAAATGCTTACCAACAAGTCATATATTCTAGCTGATCTGGCTGGATTAGGGAATTGATTCCCAAAGTAATGTGCAGTGCAAAAATAAAGCATTTTAAAATTGTATTAAAAAATATATTTAGGAAAAAAACATTACATTTACATCAAAATAAACCCCTTTAGATGCTCAAACTTTACAGCAAAATTCAAATGCCAAAACATTTATTTGCTTTGTTGTTCATTTCAATTCGAAGGGAAAGTGCCTTTAATTACTACTATCAAGTTGTTCAATACAATGGCCATTGCATTGCCAAAGGGAATAGCATGCTTAACAAAGTCACAAAGGAGTTGTACATTGTCCTTCTTAACTGGAATGTTCAACAACCTTGAATACAATGTACTATTTGTACAACTTTTTAATATATTAAAAATATTCCATCAGCATTCCCTTCTCGACAGCTTTTCCATTATAAATTCCTATGTTCACATTTCGAATAGAAACTGCCTATGCCTATAGAAACTGGACCTAATTCTAGGGATTGTAGCCGGGCAAGTGGTAGAAGTGTCAGTATGAGAGCATTTTGGTGACAGTGACCATAATTCGGTGAGATTTAAGGTCGTCGTGAAAAAGGACAAAGATGGACTGGAAATAAAGGTTCTAAATTGGGGGAAGGCTGATTTTAATATGATATGGCAGGGTCTGGCCAAAGTGGACTGGAATTAGCTACTTGTAGGAAAATCCACATCAGAGCAGTGGGAGTCTTTCAGAAAGGAAATAGAGAGAGAACAATGCCAACATGTTCCTGTAAAGGTCAAGGGTGGGGCCAACAAGCCCAGGGAACCCTGGATGTCAAGGGATATACAAGAATGGATCAGGAAAAAAAAAAGGGAGGTTTTTGGCAGATACAAAGGACTAAAAACAGTGGATGCTTAGAGGAGTATAGAAAGTGCAGGGGGGTACTTAAAAAAAGAAATTAGGGGAGCGAAGAGGGGGCATGAAAAAACACTGGCAGGCAAAATAAAGGAAAATCCCAAGGTGTTTTATAAGTATATTAAGGGCAAGAGGATAACTAGGGAAAGAGTAGGGCCCATTAGGGACCAAAGTGGCAATCTGTGTGTAGAGCTGGAAGATGTAGGTGAGGTTTTAAATGAATATTTTGCATCTGTGTTCACTATGGAGAAGGACGATGTAGGCATAGAAATCAGGCAGGGGGATTGTGATATACTTGTACAAATTAGTATTGAGAGGGAGGAGGTACTAGCGGTTTTAGCGGGCTTAAAAGTGGATAAATCCCCAGGCCCAGACGAGATGTATCCCAGGCTGCTATGTGAGGCAAGGGAGGAGATTGCAGGGGCTCCGACTCAAATTTTCAGAACCTCTCTGGCCACAGGGGAGGTGCCAGAGGACTGGAGAACAGCTAACGTAGTATCATTATTCAAGAAGGGTAGTAGGGATAAACCAGGGAATTACAGGCCAGTGAGCCTAACATCAGTGGTAGGAAAATAATTGGAAAAAATTCTGAGGGACAGAATTAGTCTCCACTTGGAGAGGCAAGGATTAATCAAGGATGGTCAGCATGGCTTTGTCAGGGGGAGATCATGTCTAACCAATTTGATTGAATTTTTTGAGGGAGTGACTAAGTGTGTGGATGAGTGTCGTGCAGTTGATGTAGTCTACATGGACTTCAGTAAGGCTTTTGACAAAGTCCCACATGGGAGACTGGTCAAGAAGGTAAGAGCCCATGAGATCCCAGGCAATTTGGCACATTGGATCCAAAATTGGCTTAGTAGCAGGTAATGGTCGAAGGTCGTTTTTGTGACTGGAAGCCTGTGTCCAGTGGTGTAGCACAGGGATCGGTGCTGGGTCCTTTGCTGTTTGTAGTGTACATTAATGATTTAGATATGAATGTAGGTGGTCTGATCAGTAAGTTCGCAGATGATACGAAAATTGGGCTACAGGACGATATAGACGGGTTGGTCAGATGGGCAGAACAGTGGCAAATGGAATTTAACCTTGAAAAGTGTGAGGTGATGCATTTTGGGAGGACAAACAAGGCATGGGAATACACAATGACTGGTAGGATCCTAGGAAGGACAGAGGATCAGGGAGACCTTGGTGTGCATGTACACAGCTCCCTGAAAGCAGCAGGACAGGTAGATAAGGTGGTTAAAAAGGCATATGGGATACTTATATTCTATGCCTCGGCTAATGAAGGCAAGAGCAGGGAGGTTATGATGGAGCTGTACAAAACCCTAGTTAGGCCACAGCTGGAATACTGTGCGCAGTTCTGGTCACCACACTATAGGAAGGATGTGAGTGCATTGGAGAGGGTGCAGAGGAGATTCACCAGGATGTTACCTGGGCTGGAGCGCTTCAGCTATGAAGAGAGACTGGACAGGCTGGGGTTGTTTTCCTTGGAGTAGAGAAGGCTGAAGGGGGACCTGATTGAGGTGTACAAAATTATGAGGGGCATAGATAGGGTAGATAGAAAGGAACTTTTCCCCTTAGTAGAGGGGTCAATAACCACGGGGCATAGTTTCAAGGTAAGGGGCAGGAGGTTTAGAGGGGATTTGAGGAAACACTTTTTTACCCAGAGGGTGGTTGGAATCTGGAACTCACTGCCTGAAAGGGTGGTAGAGGCAGGAACCCTCAACATTCAAGAAGCATTTAGATATGAGCACTTGAAACGCCATAGCATACAAGGCTACGGACCAAGTGCTGGAAAATGGGATTAGAATAGACAGGGCTTGATGGCCGGCGGGGACATGATGGGCCGAAGGGCCTCTTTCTGTGCTGTATAACTATGACACCTTGCTGCCAGTGGAGGCACTACAGCACCAACGCGCGACAAGTTTGCATAAGCAGTTTTCATTATAAATGTAGATATAGGAATTTATAATAGTAAACGCCGTCAGGAAGGGCATACTGACATAATATTTTTAATAAATTAACAAGATGTTGTACAAATAGAACAATGTACACAATGGTATATCAAATATTTCATAAAAATAAGGGTAGAATGTATGACTTTAAACTGGGGTTTAAATTACATCTGTAAACCCTGGTTCAATTTCCCCCTCATCGTTTAACCCCACTTCAACTGACGATTAAACTTGAGGCCCGATTTTAATTCGGTGCAGAAAGGCCAAAGCCCCCTGACTTCAGCAGCATGAGGCCTAGAAGATTTTAACTGCTGGGTCTCATCTACATGCCCCCAGTCAGTGGTCCGCACAAAACGAATGGGATGCGGCAGCTGGCCAGCGAGTGGGTGCATAATTTAGGGTGGCAAAAAGCCAAAGAAATGATCAGCAGCACTCAGCTAAGTTGCAAAAAGGGGGTTTCAGGAGGGTTTCAAGTTTGGGAAGGGGGGAGTCCGTGTCAGGGGAGGCCTAAACTTTCCTTGTGGAGCATGGAGAAGCAATCCTGTTCCTTCTGGCCCCACAAGGAAAGTAAAAATAAACTTACCTGTTTGACTTCTCCTGGCCCCAGCTCCTCTTTCCGATGTCTTCACCTGGCGGCTCAGGCCACCAGTTAAAATCTGCATACTTAAAGAAGGACCCTGCCAAATTCAGGCAGGCATCCTTGCCACCTTCTCAGAAGATCAGATTAAAATAGAAGAATGGAGCAGGGTTTTGGCAGGGTAAGTCTCCTGGACAATTTTAACTGCCCGCCCGCTGAGTTTTCGCTGGGCAGGTAGGGATAAAATCACATCTTTGGTCTTTGCAACACCATGGGAGATCAACTAGTAGATGTATAAAATTGATGAATGGAGTTTTAGGTCTTGTATATTACTATATTTCTAGGTTATCAAAATATTGACTCTTACTAACTTTTAAACATACCTGGATAATTTTAGGTAGCATTTCTCCACCATTCTTAGTGTTTTGACTTGTGGCAGTGTATTTCTTTTCCAGAAAGAAGGTCACAAGCCACTTAATAAATGCCACCCGAGCTGCCAAGTACTGGTCCCTTGTGCTGTAAGTGCTTTCATTGTTTCGTGTTACATTAATATATAGTGGCTTTGGCCTCGTCTGAGGAATTTCTGGTAAGAATAAAGAAAAGAGTACCATATTTCTGAACCCTTCCATCTTTATCAACTTTTGACTGAAAACAAAAAAAATACAAAACCATGCATTTCTTCTTAGTTTCAATTCCACATGTTGTTCTACAAGCTGTTGAGACAGTTCACTACCTGCACCATGTTATGTTTGAACTAAGCTCCTGTCAGTTTAACAAATAAATAATTAATTTTACTCTACTTGTAACAAAAGTTTAACCTGCGTCAAACCTGAACAACTAAAATCAGCACCACAATATTCTTGGAAATGGAAATAACTATGTTGTGATAAAACCAGAATAAAACCATTTCAATATTCCATCACTATAAATCCACCATGTTGCTATTTATGAAAATAAATCCCTTTGGGAGTTTTTTTTAAATTTACTTGATGTTGTTGGTAGCGTGGGGGTGGAGTAAGCTCCATGAATATTTTGAAATTAGAAACCGCTATTGAAATATTAAGTTAAAAAAATGATAAAACTGAACATGTGCATTCTCACATTTCATAAACTTTCCTTTCCCAAGTTATATTTACATGCATTAACCCTACTATGCAAGTTTTCTACAAAAATGAAACTTCTATTAGGTAAATTATTGACACAGTAAGGTGATCTTTATGGAATTCTGGGACTTAGATTTTCTTAATAACATAACTGAAAGGTGCACACTTAAAAAAAAAAAAAAACCTTGCTTTTATTTTATTTCTGCCTCATACGCATGTCACCCTATGCTACATACGATCCACAGGAAAAAGACAGTATGCAGTAATCTGTTCTCAAACTTTGCTAATGCCACTCTGCAGTCAGTCAAAATGCAGCACTTTCCAATTCTCCCCCACCCTGCATCTCTCTGAAAGAAAGCAGCTCATCCCCACTTCTCAACTGTCCAAACAGTCGTAGCTGCGATCAGGAACTTGTCTGAGCTTGCCACCGCATTCCTGCACAGCACATTGGTTGAAGTTAACTTGAAAAAAAGTGAAATTGCATGAATGATAACAGAAAGTTAGGTTTCCGAAGGTCACGGATAATTGGTTATAATTATAATTTTGTTGTCTCACTATACACAAGGTTTTTTTTAAATCTGACTTTATCTTGATTTTTTTTAAATCACTCCTCTCAAGTTCAATATCTATAATAAATTTAAACTTTCCTTCCCTTATCTGTACCCCAAACAGCCAATCCTGTCATAGCTTGGATATCTGCTACTATTGACATTGCTTAAACCTCTCCCTTGATAATCTGTCAGAAGAAAAATCAATGCAACATCAAAATAAAGTTTCTCTTAATATCAGCAATTCCAATCTACCTAATGCTCCAGCCAAGTCAGAGTGCCCCCTACAATGTTTCTATCCACCCTTCCTCCCCCTCTATACCCAAATTTTTAGCCAGCCTGCCTTCATTCATTACATCACGCACACGCAGTAGACAGAGGATCAAGCTGTAACTATAGAGTAGACAGGCCATTTTCAAGTTTTCCATTTATACATGGGGCTGGATTATCACATATACTTTTGGTCACAACACCATTAAAGCATTAAAGCCAGACATCATCTTAAAATGAAGCAATGATTGGTATGGGGCAGCTAACACAAAAATCAGCTAATATCTTCTTAAATTATAACAAGCATGAATCACGGATACAATCTGCATTACTTCCCTGCACCACAGAGACACTCAGAATCTACTTCCGTCTTACAACTCCAGGGTTTGGTTCATCATTGCATTAATGCACCTTGGTCTTGGGGGTAGTTGCTTTAAAATATTAGTATGTTATTTTTCATTAAGTGACAGCTTAGCTCAGTTGATAGCACTCTTACCTGTGAGTCAGAAGGTTGAAGCCTCAGTTCAGGCCTTGAGCACATAAACTAAGCTGACACTTCAGTGCAGTACTGAGGGAGTTCTGCATTGTTGGGAAACACCATCTTTTAGATTAGACACTAAATATAATGCCCAATCTGTCTGTTTCAGTTGGGCATAAAAGATCCCACGTTACAATTCGAAGAGCTGGGGAGTTCCCCCAGTGTCCTGGCCAATATCTATCCCTCATCCAAAAATACTAAAGCAGATTATCTGATCTTTAATCTCATTGCTGTTTGTTGGACCTTGCTGTGTGCAAATTGACTGCCGCATTTCCCTACATTACTACACTTCAGAAGTACTTAATTGGCTGTGAAGTGATTTGGGACATCCTGAGGTTGTCAAAGGCGCTATCTAAATTCATGTTCTTTCCCCTTTCTTTCATTTGCTCCTTGTGGGCCCTTGCTATGTGCAAAGCATCTGCTGGATTTACCTACATAACAACAGAGACTAATTTCAAAAAATAATTTATTAGCTGTGAAGCATTTTGGATCATTCTGAGGAAATCCAACAGGTCTGCTGAGCTGAACAGCAACTGGCATCCTTCCCAAACCTGGATGTCTAGCCCTGCCCTTTAACTAAACTTTTAAAGTAACATATTCTAAAGGTCCAAATTGCATTTCTCAATATGTAGTTCTCTCCAGCCATCCAGATGGTCTCCAATTGCAATAGACTACATAATGACGTTTATTCTCAACAAAACAATCTAACAGAAACTAATATAGCATTTGCAATACTGAGAACAAACTTCAGCACCAATAGGCACAGAAGATAGGGACAAAGTCCAGTAACAATATTTGGCCAACTGTTAACCAATAAAAATTAGTGACATTTACTGTTCTGCTTGGATAGTTTTAAATTTAAGTCCTGCACTTCTTTGTGCCTATTTTGACTGAGGAAGTTTGAATAAATGTGCAGGCATAAGATATCAAATAATTTAAAGTATTACCAGTTCCAGCATTTATTAACAGTTTGTAATGTATTGTTTTACTCACCAAGTACAGGATTGTAAAGGTTGGTAAATTTTGTAAAGGATGGAAATAAATGGGAAAGGTAGAACTTCTTAAACAAGGCAAAAAGAAACTTAAAACCACTTTCTTGTTTTTCTTTATTCTTCCATTCTAAGCTTGCGGCCTTCAAATTAGAAATAGAATAAACATTGGTTAAGGAATGATAGTAGATAATTCCAAAAATTATATTAGCAATCAAGAAAATGTTTTGTGAAATACACACAATAAGATTTTTTTTTTCATTGTTTCAGTTATAATCTTCTCCCTTTTTATATCCTTAGCACAACATGTTGCTAACCAGTTAAGAGTAGCAGTCACAAAAGTAGCCTAGGCTTGCTAACTCTGGGACTGTTCCCTCACATTCTTCTTGAAAAGAAACTTAGTTTCTATTCAGTGCTTCTTCTAAGATTGTAAATGTGTATATGGTAATTCTCGAGTCTCCACTCAAGTTTAGTAGTACACCAATCTGCGTTGCAACAGCCCAACCATATATGGAGTACATTTTTAAAAATCTTCAAATATACTGGTATCTCTGTTAACACTTTTCCTTCCTTTACAATTTTCAGTGTTCTCAGCAATATTGCATCCCACAATCTAAAATAAACATTCAATAAAAATTCAGAACTCTGTGGAGCTATACGCTTCAAAAATCTACAGGTGAGCAATCCCAGCATTTATGGTGGGAGGGTCCCTACCAGGAATCACCGCCACTGACCCCGGTGACATCAAAGGAAAATTCCCTAATATACCTGCAAATAACATGCACCCGAGCTACTAGGATCATCATCTAAGGCACCTACCATATAAATGAAGCCAGAAAGTCCATTACATGCCGTTTTAACAATGTAAACAAAAAATTGCTATCACATCTTTGGGAGTCAGGACTTGAGCTTCCGTGGACCCTTGGGTAGCCCCCATGTCTACCACTGATCAGCGAAGTATGCCTGGTCTAACCAGCTGTACCTCCACTGACTATACACCAGACTCGTCAGAGACCCTGGGGCATGAGAACTCCCCGGACCTGCCTCTCCTTACGATGAATGCCTTGTAATGGGGTTGGCGGACACTCTACCCCACATGTCCTGCTCGAAATGTTTGCTGCAAGGTCAGGACACAGCATATCCAAGTCCCAGCCTAGTTTCTAGCCTTTACGGTTTTCTCCTGTTGCAATTAGGGCAGGAATACACCAGATCAGTCTTGGATCTTGGGGCCACCATCGTTACCCCATGGACCACATAATTTCCTTTGTATTTTTCCAAATGCACCATTTTTCATCTGACATGTACTTCAATGAAATGCCACTTTTGTTTATCAATTTACATAACATCACCATACATCTCACTCTTGATTGTAAATTACAGCAGTTCTTTAAACAAGGGGGGAAAAATCCATAATTGTCAGCTGCTAGAGTTGCAAGTGAGTGATGATTCCATAAGAATCCTTTCCTCCAGAATATTTAACCTTCAGAAGTACCATATGGAACACATTCACTGCCACCGAGGTTAGGAATTTCTACTTTCCGAGATCAGGGGAGCTTCCTAATTTGCATCACGCAGTGAAAAAGCATTATATTGGCCAAGAGAGTGATACATTATCAATTTATTTTCCATTAACTGATTTACTAACAGCAGAACAAGGGAGGAACCAAAAAAGAGGCACATACACTTACAACGCTTATACTAAAAATTGCTTTTTGAATGTGGATTAAAGTTGTGGTATTCCAACATTATACATTACAACCGAGTTTTAAAAAGTGCTTCCTAGTAAGTTCTCTTTATTTTTCTCTAAGTGGTTATTATGACTGTGTTTTTCATTGTACCAGCTGAGAGAGATGAACTGTTGTAGTTTATGACATTAGTCAAAGTCAGGTAGAGGTGAAAGATCCCATGGCATTATTCAAAGCAGGACAGGGCATTCTCTTTTTTGTGTTGGCCAACATTCCGTTCTCCACCCACCACGAAAAACAGGTTAACTGGTCATTTGTCGCATTTGCTGTTTGTGGGAGCTTGCTGTGTGCAAATTGGCTGCTGTGTTTGCCTACCTAATAACAGTGACTATACATAAAAAAGTAACTAATTGGATGTGAAGCACTTTGGAATATCCGGAGGACTTGAAAAGGTGCTATCCAAGATGTTACACCCTCAGGGTAGGAAACAAAAATATTGCCAGAGCTCCAACTTTTGATTGCTATCCAGTATCTCTTAAAAAAGCAAAGTACTGCGGATGCTGGAAATCTGAAATAATAACAGAAAATTCTGGAAATATTCAACAGGTCAGACAGCATCTGTGGAGAGAGAAACAGAGTTAACTTTTCAGGTCGGTGACCTTTCGTCACTACTGCAGTGGAGTATCAGCTTAGATTTTTGCGCTCAAGTTTCTGGTGTGGGACTTGAACCCACAACCTTCTGACTCAGATACAAGAGTGCTACCAACTGAGCCAGGGCTGTAAATCCAATTATAATATAAGCACGATGATGAAATACAGGAAACTTTCGATTAACCGGCCCCTAAATAACCGGAACGCTCTATCCACCGGCAAAATTCAGGAGTCGGTTCAGGTAACTTTTTTTTACTTTTATTACTCCATTTGTTGCTGTGCAAGGGTGTAGCTGAAGCTGTTGCTAAGCTACAGAGATGCTTGCAACTTGTGCCGATTGTTTTGAAGCTGTGCAACAAGGTTTGTTGCTTTATACGGAGCTCTGAGCTCCGTATCTTTTACTATAGCGTTCGGTTATCCGGAATTGTTGATGAACCGGCACCATGTCGGTCCCGTCCGTGCCGGATACCAGAAAGTTTCCTGTACATTTATCCCTTTTGTATTCAACTACTCATAGGTTATAAACTTATTTCTTGACTGTAGGGTAAATCATGCATTGACCCGCTCAGAACTAGACCTTTTCAAACATTATTAATAAGATTCTTGATTTACCTGGGTTACCATGTACTTCAGAAGAATTTGAAGGAAGTACGAAGTCTGGTCATCGGATACCTTTTCCCCCAATACTGATGGTAACAGAGGAGTAATATCTTCTGCAGCAACTTTTACTAAGCCAAAAATATGCAAAGCATTAATCAGTATCTAATTTTGTGCTGATTTAATTTATGGGAATAATTGTAACAGTGAAAAACTAAAAAAACTTCCCACTTTATTTTTATAACCTACATAAATTCTTTACATTTATTCGCTGAAAAATGTTTTAAATACTATACAAATTATATACAATATTAGCATTTATAGAACTTTTGTTCTGATGTTATATGTAATAGACCTTCTGTTTTCACAAATCAATTGGATATGAAAGAATGTGGCATTTATATATTGTACGAAGTCCAAAATTATTTCTCACTTCGCTCTCCTTTTCCTACCCCCTCAATTTTTTTAATGCGGCATAGTCAAGCATCTATTGTGTGGAATTTAAACAACTTCTTTCCATTTGGTAGCCAACAGCCAATATTTGTTATTTATTGAGGTACAAAATATTTTATATTAACTGCTGACAAAAACAGCATCTGGAGCTGGCTGTCCCTTCCCAGCACCATTGATGAAATTAATACCTAACTTACATTTAGGATACTGGCAGTCATTGAGGTCTGGAGAAATGCAGCTTACCTGTCCTAACAGGAGCAGTAAAGTGTCCTCCATGCTTATTATAAAACACATTAAATATACAGGAAACTTTGGTTTATCCGGAGGTTGTATGGCTGGAAACCTCGATCTAATGGCAGAAATCAGCAGCCGTTTTGTTAGGTTTTTTTTCTTTTTTTTTCTTCTCCTAGCAATTTTTTTTAAACAGTCAGTCTCTGGAAAGCCTCTCTGAAGCTGTTGCTAAGCTACAGAGACACTTCCACGGTACGGGCCGACTGTTTACAAGCTGTTGCTAAGCAACAGTGTTTGTTGTCAGATACGGAGATGAAAACTTCCGTATCCTTCAACATTAGTGCTGGTCTGTCCAGAAGTTTTCAAAGATCGGCATCACGCCGGTCCCGTATATCGAAGTTTCCTGTATGTCAAGAACTGCCGATACAACATTTATCTAGCAAGCCAATTCAACTGAACCACCAGCTGAGCATGCATTAAGTCAGGTCTTAATAGATACTGTACTCCTTGTAACCAGTGATATAAGCAGATATAACTGAAATTAATCTGGTAAAATAAAAGGTGGATTTGCTACAGATTTAGGTGAAACTCTGCATAGTGATATCACAATCTCACACTGACCATGAATGAGTCCAGTAGCTGTCATGTTTGCAATTGAAGGACCATTTTATATGTTTTAGTTTAGGTCTCCTGGGTTAAGCTTGTTTATTGTTAACAATGTGGCTGCTAACATCTGTTATTCAGTGCACAATTTTCTGCACAGCACAGATAAATTGGAAGCTGCTGCTGTCCAAAGATTCAGTAATTTTTGGATGCACAAAGTAGTTCGACAAAAATTGTGCATAACTCATGTTACTTCACAACTGAGTCATCCAGGCCATGGTACTCAACAGAGAAAAGAAAAACTTACTACAAAAACAGCACACACTGGTCTAAACAGTAAAATAGTTTGGTTATTCGGAACAAGAAAGTTTTTACAAAAGCTACTAGGTATTTCTAACTATGTAATGAGCCAGATGTTCTATAGATTCCCATTGTGGGCACTCCAATTATTTCACCATCATGGTAATGGAAAAATGAACAAATTTTGGGGTCTGCCTTATTTGAACTAGGTTAAAAGCAGAATAAGCAATGTTCTACCAAATTAAATCCATTTTTTAAAGAATTTGTAGCTTCTTTACAGGATGTTTTAGAAGATGATATATTTTGTACATTAAAGGAGCTATGTAGAAAAATTGTCAATGCACTTCACAAAAGTGAACTAAAAAAAACCAAGCCAAAGTATGAGAGTTGGGAGAGGTGACAGAAGGGTCAGTCAAAAATATGAATTTAAGGAGGCTTTCAAAACCAGAGAGTAGAGAAGTGGAAGGGTTTAGGGAGGGGTTCCAAGACATAGGGCTGAGGCAGCTGAACACCACACTACCAGTGGTGGGGAATGCACAGAAGGTCAGAGTCGGAAGACCAAAGGGTGTGGAAAGGGTCATGATTTTGGAGGAGGTTACAGAGGTAGCGTTGGTGAGGCCATGGACAAATTAAAGATGGGGACAAGGATTTTAAATCCAATACACTGGAGGGCAGGGTAGCAGAGTAGATTAGCAACAGAGGTTGATATGCAAGCAGAATTGCACTGAAAAAAACCAACAAAACCAAATGTAATCTCCAGGCCATAGACTCCTATGTCTTTATTCAATGAGCTCAGCACTAGATAGCAAAAGTAACAAGGGGAAAGTAAATTGTGGAGATAGTCGCTACATTTGTGCAATGGTATATTTACAAAGGTAAATGCCAGTATAAATGCTAATGCCATTGCTCCACTTGTATTAGGCTCGATTACTAACCATCAGATACATTACTAACCATCAGATACATTGTAGGAGGGATTTATGAGTGTATCTAAAGTACATGGTCCAATTCGTGATGAAACAGCTGGAAAACCAGGGACAAGGCAAGCAAATAAGGTCAGTTGCTCATCAGAAGAATTCTCTTGCAGTGCTTGAAGCCAAAGTAGGTAGAGGCGAATTCCTTCACATCTTATCTGAGGAAAAAATTCACATAATGTTAGTTAAATCTCATCAAGGTTTGCATGGCTATAATCAAGTACAAGTCAAAACATGGTGTATACTAACGGTTAAAGCAAATTCATTCATGCTGTTTTTTATGCATCCAGTTAATGCCCAATATCATTTATACAATGGCCCAGAAATTCGGGTCGGAGGCTTCCTGCAGGTGCAAGCCCCCAACCTGCACTTACCTTGCGCGACGGCAGTTGAGCTGTAGGACCCCGTGGAATTCCGCTCCGGGGCCTGGCCCAGCTGCCGGCGCGCTGTGCTTGCGTGTCCCTGGGGCGCAGTTAGTGCGATGCGTCCCCTGGGATCACGTGAGCCATGGGCAGCCAATCGGAGGAGGGAAAAGCCCATTCGTAAGATTGACAGGAAGACCTGTCTAAACTTATGAATACTACGGGCCTCAAAATAGCATTAAACCTTCAAATAAATTTAAAAAAAACATGATACTTTTTCAATAAACTACAAATTACATTAAATAACTATTTTAAACAATAATTTAAATTTTTGAAAAAAATAATTTTATAAAAATACAGGGCTAAAAATAAACTTACCTTGCTTTAAATTATTTAAAAATAATAAACCTGTGGGAAAAATGTTTTAATTTTAATTAATTGACCACTTACCTCGTAAAAAGCAGGCCTTACGCCTGCTTTTTAAATGTATAAATCCTACAGGCTTAACCTCGCGTGAAAACCTGCAAAAAAAACCTAAGTTCAAAGCGCACGCGCAGCCTTCCCCTGCGCGCGCGCTCGACCTCTGAACCCCTTCGTTCAGAGGATCGGAAGTGCCGGTTTCCCGCGCATGCGCAGTGCATGCAGGAAACCGGCACTTCCATTCGGCCTACGGGTGAGTACCCCGTGCGTACTCACCCGGGGAGAGCCGAATTTCTGGGCCATTACATACACAAGTCTACCCAGAGTAGCATTTGCAGTTACAAATGAGCGGAGCAGCCAATTAAAAAAAGTCCGTTTTTTTCTGCAGTGCACTGGCTAATTGCACTAAAGGTGCCAATTACTCTAATGGAGTACAATCCCCACCACTTACACTGTCCCCGTTTATCCCGGACAGTTGCCTGTATTAGGAAAATGGAACTAACCATTTACCAGTACCATTGGCGTCAAATACAAAGGCGCTGCTCAACACATATTCAGCGGGCCAGCTATTTCGGGCAGTTCAAGCAGCTGTTCGGTCACCTTCCGACCGCCCCAATCCACTGCCATTCACCCTGCAGCTCTGTTTACAGTTCAGGTACTTTGAAATTGACCCGGACAGTTTTGAAAGATGCTAACAAATGTGGCGGCGGCAGCTCAGGAGCTTTGAAATTGACCAGGGCAGGGCAGGTTCATTTTTATTAATTAAAGTGGTTCCACTGAGTGATATTAACACCTTGTAGTCTGTATTGTAATTAAGAACATAAGAAATAGGAGCAGGAGTAGGCTATACGGCCCCTCAAGCCTGCTCCGCCATTCAATAAGATCATGGCTGATCATAGACCTCAACTCCACTTTCCCGATCTCCATATCCCTTGATTCTCCTAGAGTCCAAAAATCTATCTATCTCAGCCTTAACTAAAAATGAACTCCCAATCCAAGCTCACAAATGCTTCAGATCTAGCAGGATGGGGAACCAAGAACTATTAGCCCAACGAATATTTGGCTCGATCAAACATTCTCTTGCTCTCCAGTGCTGAGCGTATTGAATAAAGACATTGGAGTCTATGGCCTTGAGATTCCATTTGGTTGTGCTGGTTTTTTTCGATGCAATTCTGCTTGCCTATCAACTCCATTGTTGCTAATCTACCCTGTCCTCATAATTTTGCTGAAGCATCACTTGGAGAAAACAACTGACCATCAGGCTCTTGAGGACACCGGCTCAGACGCCTTCGCAAGGACTTTGGAAGGAGGCAAGTACTCTTCTGAACCAAAGTACTCTTTTCAAGGAGAGGGCCCACCACCACCATTCCAGAGCAACTTCGAATGTACAATTGCAGCCTTGCCAGGGTTGTTTTGCTTATTTCAACCAGCACATTTCTATCAGTTGTTGTCCTGCTCCTTCGTGTTGTGATATTTAAACATCAGCTCGGTTCTCAAACTTCTATCCTGGTTCCTACTGTTGATTTTCAAGTTCCCCTCTCTGTATCTGTCTTACTATGCTATCTCAGATTTTAAATTAGCTGAAGGAGTTTGGATTGAAATTAGGAAGGAAAGTTGCCCCTTGAATATCATAGCACTGGGCACAAAGCAACACCTGAAACCAATTGACAGGGATTCTTTGGTCACAGGGGGGAAAAAACTTCCAATATTACAGAACAAATTCAATAACCATATATAAGTAGCAAATATAATAAATTTGTGAAATGGTGTCTAAGTGCAGTACACAGAATTTACAGCACAGAAACAGGCCATTCGGCCCAATTAGTCTGTGCCGGTGTTTATGTTCCATACGAGCCTCCTCCCACCCTACTTCATCTAACCCGATCAGGATATCCTTCTATTCCTTTCTCCCTCATGTACTTATCTAGCTTCACCTTAAATGCAACTATCCTATTTGCCTCAACTGTTCCTTGTGGTAGCAAGTTTCACATTCTAACCACTCTCTGGGTAAAGAAGTTTCTCCTGAATTCCTTATTAGTGACTATCTTATATTTATAACCACTAGTTTTGGACTGTCCACAAGTGGAAACATCTTCTCTATGTCGAGCTCATCAAGCTCCTTCATAATCTTGAAGACCTGTGTCAGGTCCCTACTCAGTCTTCTCTTTACTGGAGAATTTTTCTCCAAGTGTAATTTCGATGTTCCTTAAACAGCCTAAATCAGATTTTACAATACTTTGTGTCCGACATTAGGGTAATTTAATATGCAATCTAAATTCAAAAAGCTGCTTCGAAGTATTTCAACTATTAAAATGTGACTAGTTCAAAATTAGCAAGAATCAGAACTGCCATTATGCTGCTCTGCTTAGCTTTTGCTTTTCATGACATGTAACTATTATACAGGACTTTAATTAAAACAGAAACTCCACTGTGTTATTGATCAAGACACCTATAGACCAGGATGAACATTACACATCCAATAAGCATGCAAAGTTACTAGAAAGGTCAACATTCAAATTCAGACTACTGTAATCTTTCATTTCTGTTGCATTTAATAATTGGTCAATTTAAGCACCATTCATAAACATAGAAACATAGAAGATAGGAGTAGGCCATTTGGCCCCTCGAGCCTGCTCCGCCATTTAATGAGATCATGGCTGATCAACCAAATTCAGTACCCTGTCCCTGCTTTCTCCCCATATCCCTTTAGCCTTAAGAAATATATCCAACTCCTTCTTGAATATATTTAATGAATTGGCCTCAACTGCCTTTTGTGGTAGAGAATTCCACAGGTTCACCACTCTCTGGGTGAAGAAATTCCTCATCTCTGTCCTAAATGGATAAGGGAGAACCAGTGGATGTGGTGTATTTGGACTTTCAGAAGGCTTTCGATAAGGTCCCACATAAGAGATTAGCGTGCAAAATTAAGGCACATGGGATTGGGGGCAAGGTATTGACTTGGATAGAGAACTGGTTGGCGGACAGAAAGCAAAGAGTTGGAATAAACGGGTCGTTTTCCAAGTGGCAGGCAGTGACTAGTGGGGTACCGCAAGGATCGGTCCTAGGACCCCAGCTGTTCACAATATATATTAATGATCTGGACGAGGGAATTGGATGTAATATCTCCAAATTTGCAGACGACACAAAGCTGGGTGGGAGGGTAAGCTGTGAGGAGGATGTCGTGAAACTCCAGTACGATTTGGACAGGTTGGGTGATTGGGCAGAAACATGGCAAATGCACTATAATGTGGATAAAGGTGAGGTTATCCACTTTGGTGGCAAAAACAGGAAGGCAGATTATTATTTGAATGGCAGTAGATTGGGAGAAGGGGAAGTGCAAAGAGACCTGGGTGTTCTTGTGCACCAGTCGCTGCAGGTCAGCATGCAGGTGCAGCAGGCGGTTAAGAAGGCAAATGGTATGTTGGCCTTCGTAGCAAGAGGGTTCGAGTACAGGAACAAGGATGTCTTGCTACAGTTGTACAGGGCCTTGGTGAGACCGCACCTCGAGTATTGTGTGCAGTTTTGGTCGCCTTACCTGAGGAAGGACGTTCTTGCCATGTAAGGAGTGCAGCGAAGATTCACCAAGCTGATACCTGGGATGGCAGGAATGACGTATGAGGAGAGATTGTGTCGATTGGGCTTATACTCACTGGAGTTTAGAAGATTGAGAGGGGATCTCATCGAAACCTATAAAATTCTGTCAGGCCTGGACAGACTAGATGCAGGAAGGATGTTTATGATGGCCGGGGAGTCCAGAACCAGGGGTCATAGTCTAAGGATAAGGGGTAAGGCATTTAGGACTGAAATGGAGGAGGAATTTCTTCACCCTGAGAGTGGTGAACCTGTGGAATTCTCTGCCACAGAAGGCGGTGGAGGCCAGTTCATTAAATATATTCAAAAAAGAGTTGGATATATTTCTTACGGCTAAAGGGATCAAGGGATATGGGGAGAAGGCAGGGACTCCCTCGCCATCGGGGACATCCTTCCTGCATCTAGTCCTGTTAGAATTTTATAAGTTTCAATGAGATCCCCTCTCATTCTTCTAAACTCCAGCGAATATAAGCCCAATCGACCCAATCTCTCCTCATACATCATTCCTGCCATCCCAGGTATCAGTCTGGTGAATCTTCGCTGCACTCCCTCCATGGCAAGAACATCCTTCCTCAGATAAGGTGACCAAAACTGCACACAATACTCAAGGTGTGGTCTCACCAAGGCCCTGTACAACTGCAGCAAGACATCCTTGCTCCTGTACTCGAATCCTCTCGCTATGAAGGCCAACATACCATTTGCCTTCTTAACCGCCTGCTGCACCGGCATGCTTACCTTCAGCGGCTGGTGCACAAGGACACCCAGGTCTCGTTGCACTTCCCCTTCTCCCAATCTATTGCTGTTCAGATAATAATCTGCCTTCCTGTTTTTGCCACCAAAGTGGATAACCTCACATTTATCCACAATATACTGCATCTGCCATATCACCCAACCTGTCCAAACATTTTTGCAAAGTCTTGCCCAAAGGCCAATTACACAAATAGGCTACAATTAAGTTTACTTCTTTACAAATCTATATATATATAAACGGATCGATCTGTCTGTCTGTCTGTCTGTCTATCAGTCTGTCCTCACGTGTGCGTCTGTCCGGCAATGCGCTCGAAAGTTATAGGGCGTACCTACGCGTGCGTTACGTCGAAAGAAAGCTTACCGTTCCAAAACGGTCATAAGCGTATTCACGTTTCGGCCGGACAAAAATCGCGCCCGCGGTATCCGAAAAACGTTCAACATTCCGCTCATTAGCATCTCATTATCTGCTCATCAGCAATAGAGTAACCTCGAGGTCGACCAATCGTACGCCGGGTTGCTGGCGCGTGCGGCCGGGCCCTCCTACGGTCGAGTGACGGGACGATTGACCAATCCTACGCTTTGGTGACCTGACGGTCGACCAATCGGTGTGTGTGTGGGCGGGCCTTATCGTTCTGAACCGAGGTGAGTCGCCGCCATCTTGATTCCAAACTTTTCCTTTCTTTTTCCCGCTTTCTGCGTCTTTCAAAAAAACGTTGCTTTTAAAACACATTGTTTTAAAACAAAGTTAATTACTTTCTAAATCTTTTATCTAATCTCATTAATTTTCCTACCTTTCCCCATTTTTCCAGGTAGGCCTCGAAGCCTCGGCCTCTCCTCCGCACCCACACCCGAGCTAGGCACCTCCCGGCCCCAGTCAACAAGCGGCCCCCGATCGCCGCCATCTTTGTGAAGGCTGGAGGGGCGGCCCTCAGCCGAGCGCCGCTACCTTAGTAAAGGATGCGCGCGCAGCAGGAGCAGCTGAGACGCGGCGTCTCTCTCTGTTCCCCGCTCGGCGCGGGCGGGCTTGGAGAGCGGGAAGGGTTACCCCGGCAACCCGGCCGGCCGTCTCGCACAGCCGCAATCGGCGCTCTTCAAGCCAGCTCGGGAGGGCGGGGCCATGTCAGTGCGTGGGGTGGCACGGAGCTCCGTGGTGCCATCGCCGGCGCTGGGCTCGGGTGCTTTGTGGCCTGCGGCCGAACAGCGGCTGCGGACCTCGAGCTGACCGGGGCGCTGGACTCGGCTGGGCCATGTCTTTGTGGGTGTTCGCCTCGGCCAACGGCATCAGCGTGACAGCCGAGGCCGCCAAAAGCGTCCAAGGGAACGCGTTCATCCAGGTGCCGAGGCCCGGGCCCCGGGGCGGAAAGAGGGATTGGAGTGGGGGATGAGGGCTCGGGCAGGGGAGAGAGAGGGGGTGGGGGGGGGGGGGAGGGGGGAGAGCGAGGGAGGGTGGGGGGGAGGGGGAGAGCGAGGGAGGGTGGGGGGGAGGGGAGAGCGAGAGCGAGGGAGGGTGGGGGGAGGGGAGGGCGAGGAGCGAGGGGGTGGGGGGGAGGGGAGAGCGAGAGCGAGGGGGTGGGGGGGGAGGGGAGAGCGAGAGCGAGGGGGTGGGGGGAGGGGAGAGCGAGAGCGAGGGGGTGGGGGGGAGGGGAGAGCGAGAGCGAGGGGGTGGGGGGAGGGGAGAGCGAGAGCGAGGGGGTGGGGGGAGGGGAGAGCGAGAGCGAGGGGGTGGGGGGAGGGGAGAGCGAGAGCGAGGGGGTGGGGGGAGGGGGAGAGCGAGAGCGAGGGGGTGGGGGGAGGGGAGAGCGAGAGCGAGGGGGTGGGGGAGGGGAGAGCGAGAGCGAGGGGGTGGGGGGGAGGGGGAGAGCGAGAGCGAGGGGGTGGGGGAGGGGAGAGCGAGAGCGAGGGGGTGGGGGGGAGGGGAGAGCGAGAGCGAGGGGGGTGGGGGGAGGGGAGAGCGAGAGCGAGGGGGTGGGGGGAGGGGAGAGCGAGAGCGAGGGGGTGGGGGGAGGGGAGAGCGAGAGCGAGGGGGTGGGGGGAGGGGGAGAGCGAGAGCGAGGGGGTGGGGGGAGGGGAGAGCGAGAGCGAGGGGGTGGGGGGAGGGGAGAGCGAGAGCGAGGGGTGGGGGGAGGGGAGAGCGAGAGCGAGGGGTGGGGGGAGGGGAGAGCGAGAGCGAGGGGGTGGGGGAGGGGAGAGCGAGAGGGTGGGGGGAGGGGAGAGCGAGGGGGTGGGGGAAGGGGTGAGAGCGAGAGGGTGGGGGGAGGGGAGAGCGAGAGGGTGGGGGGGAGGGGAGAGCGAGAGCGAGGGGGTGGGGGGAGGGGAGAGCGAGAGCGAGGGGGTGGGAGAGGGGAGAGCGAGAGCGAGGGGGTGGGGGGAGGGGAGAGCGAGAGCGAGGGGGTGGGGGGAGGGGGGAGAGCGAGAGCGAGGGGGTGGGGGGAGGGGAGAGCGAGAGCGAGGGGGTGGGGGGAGGGGAGAGCGAGAGCGAGGGGGTGGGGGGAGGGCAGAGCGAGAGCGAGGGGGTGGGGGGAGGGGAGAGCGAGAGCGAGGGGGTGGGGGGAGGGGAGAGCGAGAGCGAGGGGGTGGGGGGAGGGGAGAGCGAGAGCGAGGGGGTGGGGGGAGGGGAGAGCGAGAGCGAGGGGGTGGGGGGAGGGGGAGAGCGAGAGCGAGGGGGTGGGGGGAGGGGGAGAGCGAGAGCGAGGGGGTGGGGGAGGGGGAGAGCGAGAGCGAGGGGTGGGGGGGAGGGGACGAGGGCGAGGGCGGGGGTGGGGGGAGGGAGAGCGAGGGCGGGGGGGGGTGGGGGGGAGGGGAGAGCGAGGGCGAGGGGGTGGGGGGGAGGGGGAGAGCGAGAGCGAGGGGTGGGGGGGGAGGGGAGAGCGAGAGCGAGGGGGTGGGGGGGAGGGGAGAGCGAGAGCGAGGGGGGTGGGGGGAGGGGGAGAGCGAGAGCAGCTGAGACGCGGCGTCTCTCTCTGTTCCCCGCTCGGCGCGGGGCGGGCTTGGAGAGCGGGAAGGGTTACCCCGGCAACCCGGCCGGCCGTCTCGCACAGCCGCAATCGGCGCTCTTCAAGCCAGCTCGGGGAGGGCGGGGCCATGTCAGTGCGTGGGGTGGCACGGAGCTCCGTGGTGCCATCGCCGGCGCTGGGGCTCGGGTGCTTTGTGGCCTGCGGGCCGAACAGCGGCTGCGGACCTCGAGCTGACCGGGGCGCTGGACTCGGCTGGGCCATGTCTTTGTGGGTGTTCGCCTCGGCCAACGGCATCAGCGTGACAGCCGAGGCCGCCAAAAGCGTCCAAGGGAACGCGTTCATCCAGGTGCCGAGGCCCGGGCCCCGGGGCGGAAAGAGGGATTGGAGTGGGGGATGAGGGCTCGGGCAGGGGAGAGAGAGGGGGTGGGAGGGGGGAGAGCGAGGGAGGGTGGGGGGGGAGGGGGAGAGCGAGGGAGGGTGGGGGGGAGGGGGAGAGCGAGGGAGGGTGGGGGGAGGGGAGAGCGAGAGCGAGGGAGGGTGGGGGGGGGAGGGCGAGGAGCGAGGGGGTGGGGGGGAGGGGAG